>NW_015386880.1:36885-117266 GCF_001527695.2 Protobothrops mucrosquamatus
TCTGCCCCATCTCAATACTAAATCTAGTCTGAAACCTGGTTAAAAAGTTACAGATAATCTATTTCCTCCAGTGACCTCTGAAGCATCAAAGTAGTTGTAGTTGAGGCACTGACTTTTCTCTTGGAACTTAACATAAATGGAAATATCCCTATTATAATGTCTATAGCACAACCCTGTGAAGTAATTTGAATTAAGGGAGAGACTGACTAGCTCATCCAGTGAGATCTATGATCAGGTGTGGATCTGAATCTGGATCTCTAGTCTTCTGCCACCCTTCCCAAAACATCACAAGATATGTGACAATGTGGAAAAGGTCAGTTTCCTTCATTCTCACTGTGGGCCTCAAGGAGACTCACTGAATGTCATTTTAGAACAGTAGTGCATTTTTCCTGGCACATACCTCAAGGGAAGCCATTTGACATTTTCCTCTTATACTACTGACTTATGGCAAGATGCATGGTTACTTAGCTGCCCAGGTAGCATGAGGATTTAGTATGTGGTGCCGTTTCTCTGTTCTAAATATATTTCTCTAAGAGCTGTGGCTGTGGTTGGGAATTATAGGAAGTACACTTAACTTCTGTAATTGCTAAAATCATTACTGAGGCACACGCTGCTCTCAAAACCCTTATGAAGTTTGGAGGTAGGGAGAGAACAGCCTGTTATTTTTTGATAAAAGCAACTTTGTTGCTCCAAATATGATATAATCAGGGCTTTTTTCCTCATAGAACGCCCAGAACGGAGTTCCGGCACCTTTTTTTTTTTTTTTTAAAGAAAAAAAGCACTGGATATAGTGCATCTTTTCTATAACAAGAGAAAGTAAAAGATAATACAAGAGCCGGTTTGGTGAAATGGTAAAGACATCAAGCTGGAAATCAGGACACTGAGTTCTAATCCCACCTAAGTACAAAGCCAACTGAGCGACCTTGGGACAGTCGCGCTCTCTCAGACCCAGGAAGCAGGCAAGGGCAAACTACTTCTGAAATTTTGCCAAAAAACAAACAAACAAACCCCAAGATAAGTCATACAACTGTGTATGTTTTTACTAAAATGTGGATGTATCTCTATCTTCCAGAAATCAAACTTTAGGGGAAAATGCACTATCTCAAATTATAATCTTAATGAAACTATGACATCCCATGCAATTGCTTAAGCATGGATGGAATTATTTGCTTTTCTAGCGATGTTTTCGGTTGTAAGTGCTACTGAATATTAGAAAATATGTGCTGTTTTTCCTGATTTGTACAAAAGTGGGGAGTGGCTTGTTGTTGTTTTTTTAAAGACAGATGGGATTGGGTGTATTCTGGAACAGACATGCTTTTAATTTTATAAAAGGAGTGAGAGGTCTTGGTAGGGGAGGTTAATACATATTCACAATATGAAAAGAATGATGAAAGTTGGGCTTTTAAAAAATGTGGTACTTTTCTGCCCTCTGCTTATCTAGATTTTTGCAGTTCAGATTTGGTTTGGGACCATCTGTAATGTTTATTTAATTTTAGTTTATTTTACAAGCAACTAAGGCTTGTAAATCATGTCTGCATTTAGTATTATAAGTGAACCATGGATTATGGCTTAGTCAACAATCTGTGGTTAAACAAGTTGTGATTTATTCATGTATCCAATTTACTTGCCACACATCTTGTGGTTCAGATGCCTCTATTATGTGATATCTGCTGGTGAAATGGCTGGTTACTAAGTTTTACAGAAAGTTAGTAATGATTTTTTTTTGCAATGTTTAGGCTTAAGAAAGCTAAGGTGGAATGCTTATTAAAACAGGAGATGAGAAATGAACTGCACAAGCAGTTTTCAAATGCAATACACAGAAAAATTAGCTAGTATGTTATATATCACAAGTAAGTATATACATGATTGTAAGTATAAGGTATATTTTAAAATGCATCCTGTGTCATACTTGGGCAATATTAATTCTGAAAAATATTCCTGAAGGCAATTATTTAAATAAGTTTCTGATGGACACAGACCCATACTCAGTGGTGGGATCCAAATATGTGAACAACCGGTTCTCTGTGTGGATGCCGCTTCCGGAAGTCCATTCTGGGCCTGGGTAACAAAAAATTAGCTATCGGTTCTGCCGAAGTGGTGCAAATTGGCTGAATCCCACCACTGTCCATACATAAATCAGCCATACTGATTTCTTGTCTTTGCAATTAACTGATTTAATAAGTGTATTTTGCCTTTGTCACATCTGTAATCTGTCTTTATCAGAAGGTGAACATTACAAAAGAACACATGTCCACAGAAACACACTTCTCCTATAGACCAGACATCCATCAGGATCCATTCATTTAAAGTTGCCTATTTTTGTACACCTAACAACCCCATTCTCAGCCCCTATCCCTGTCAGACTCTTACAATATATATAAGCAAGCATGCTGCAGGCAATTCAGTCTGAAAAACATACTAAGTACACAGCAATTCAGTGGCAAATCCCAGGCTGCAAGGTTTGATATAATGACAGATTAGCTGACAATTTAAGCGGAACATGTGGGTGGGCAAGCATTAAATTTATTCCCAGACATGCAAGCTTGATACTTAAGTCATATGAGAAGAAGTTGATGAAACAATATAAAATTATCTAATTGTATTAGGCAAAAAGAACAAGTTATCCAATTCTTGTATTATACCAACAGAAATCCAAACTGGAGCACACAGGATTAGGATTTTTTAAATGCCCAACAAGATGAACGGCAAAGATAATTGTTATCTGCCTCGACAAATAACAGACTTGGGATTTTTGTTCCTCCAATAAACAATGTGGCCTCTTTTCAACATTTCCCTGTTCAGGTGCACATTGGTACCTGGCTTCTAAGGACAAATAGAACTAGGCAATTTCATTCAGTACTATATGAAAGAAGATGATTTGCAAGAATGGACCACTCTTTAAATTCTATTGGCACAAGGATGGCCATTATAGCTTAGCTGGGAATTTGGCTTTTGTCTGCGATGGAATCTTTTCTTTAAGGATTGTAACAATCAGGGGTTCAGACATAATTTTAGACACTGAAGTTAATTCTGGAAGAATAGTGCAAGTTCATTTTATTGAAGAGCAAATATCCACCATTCTCCTCTATTCCTCTTTTTGTGCAATTCTGGTGTTCATCTGCATATTTATGTAAGCATATATGTTCAAATATTTTTTCTTCCACTCCACATACATATGAAGTGCCTTTGCTGTTTGTGTGTGTCTCGTAATACAGTAGAAGTGATTTGGTTTTGGTATTCCATGTTGTGTGAATCCAACTACCATTGTTGTTTAGTTGGATTTTATGGTTTAGTACTGTGAAGACCATGTTTGCTGTAGGATTACCAGGCTAGAACTTGGGTGGCTATGCGTTCTAATTCTACCTCAGACATGAATTCTGGATGACCTTGGGCCAGTTTCTCTCTCTCTTTGCCCTAGAAAGTAGGCAATGAGAAAACACTTCCGAAAACCTTGTCATGAAAACTGCAAGGATGAATCTAAGCAGTTACTAGGAATCAACACTGACTAAAAGAGATTTTTCTCACAAACAAACAAACAAACAAACAAACAAACAAACCCTGCATGAAAATTAGGACATCATGTTTGGGTTAACATTCCCATGATTTCTGCAACATTTGAACTTAATCACTATTGTGCAAGAGAGGCAGATATGGGGCAAATAATATTACATCCCAATGCTATGAGCAACTTGAATCCCAGACACTTCCTATGGGGAAGTAGTTTGGCTAGGGTTTACTTGCATTTAAACTCCAAGTATACTGCAAGGCATACTTCTCCTCTCATATGGTTACTAGAATGCATTGTAAAAATATTTCCAGAGCTCTAAGTTTCAGCAATCTGGCTACAACTAACCATGTTTCATAGATGAAATTTCACTTTTCTCAGCTAACTAGGAGATATTTTGTGGTCAATAAGATCCATTGATTTAACATAATTGGAGTTTATCAGCCAAGGCTTTCTATGGATCATGCTTACTGTATCATTAAAGTTCCACCATGATTTCTCATGGATACATTTTTGTCTCAAAATAGGAGCTAAACTACTCAGGAAGTGGTTGCACAGGGGAAAGGAAAACATCAGGCAACTTGGAATACTAATCCGATCTACCACTGCACTAGGAAATTCCTGAACTGCATACTCCAATTTATCTTTGAGCAGCAATAAATATTATCACACTCCAGCCTTTTCCTCTTGCCTCTGAAGACTATATACAGAACTGTTGCTTTGCTTCCCATGGATGACTTAAATATATATATATATATCACTAGTTTCACAATTTCATTTATTAACATAAACGATGTTCTCCATGCAACATACACCTCATTTTTTTTTCAAAGCCTACCAAGCTAACTTAATTTTTTTTTAAAAAAGGTTCTGCATTCAGGTAAAAATGGATGGTGAGAAACTGACAATTGCATACTTGCTTCAGTGACTTCCAAAGCTACCCGATCCCAGAACTACCACCAATTTACTGAAAAATAATATAAAAGAATTAGGAGCAGCATTGACTCTGTTTTTGAAAATGCCAAACAGATCAGAACTGGTTAATATTTGGAAATGCCAAGAAATGCAGATTATAGGATGGCATTCTGCAGCTCCCATTCTGCATTTGTTGCTTATTTCTTTTTTAAAAAGGAATCTTGATACTACTGATTCTTCTACTTTAGTCACCTAGGGTTCCCAGGCTTTTGAAAATCCCCAACATTTAATCCATGACTGGAAGGAACTATCTTAATCTTTTGCTTTTCCTGGCCTTAATTCACAGTGTCTAGTTTGTAGCTTCTAGTTTTAAAAGAATCAATCTTTACCTTTTCAGTAGAAGTAGGAAGTGTAATAATATGTCATATCCACAGCCACATCCAGCCATATGATTCTATGTTTTCTGTGTTTTTAGGATATAATTGGGAATGTCTGCTATGCATATCATGCAATATGTGTTCTAGGTTCTACTAGCTGGTATGAGAAATAGCTTCATGATACTGTAGTGTTTGAGAAAAACTGCATGCTAACTCTACAATGAACTTGGCTGTAGCCATTTTGCTTGTAGCTGAACTTGGCTGTAGCCATTTTGCTTGCTTGGCTGTAGCCATTTTGAACTTGGCTGTAGCCATTTTGCTTGCTACAAGAATGGGAGGGGGTGTGGAGGATTTCTACTAGTCTAAACATTTTACTGTCCCATGGGAACCAAGGTCATTCCTGTTAGTTAGATGGGGGCGTGAGCATTTGGTTAGAAAGCCCATCAAACTCTTCTATTGGGGAACGTAGCTGATTGCATAGCATTGGGGTGGGAAGTTAACTTTGTAATATTGTTTCTCTTTGAAGGGAACTTCAGACTTGGTTTCACTTTTGATGGGGACACTATTATGTAACCAATAAACATGTTCTTTGGGGAAATCTCAAGCCTCGGAGTTCTGATTTGATTGGTCTTGTCTATCGGAACCTTGACACTGCATATCTATATTCATAAAGCCATCAAGAATCCCACTTGAGATGGTTATGTAATAGGGGTGAGAACTAGTCACAAGATTCAGCTTGAGCTTTTCTCAGAAAATTAGCCTGCTTTTCACTAAAACACAGGCTGCCAGAATCATCTTGAGCTCCATTTTAATGCAAACTTCCCGCCTTTCTCTTCCATTGACTAGCGCCAGAAATCACAAATAATAACTTTTTTGCTTTAAAAGAATTAAGTTGGAGTTTTCAATCATAATCAATAATGTTTGGTCTTCCCTCCCTTACTTCTGAATGAAGCTTATTTTCAAACAACATAGTAAAACTCACTGCTACTGTTGAGGGAAGTGTATATTATAGTGATTATTTAGCACAGATGTGTTAATCAATTTTTTTTCCTTATGTTTCGCTGATCCTTTTATTTCCAAAAGGCTTTTAAAAACATATTGTCTTTGTTTAAGATTTTGCCCTAGAAAACCTTTGTTCTTCCACTTTGAAAACTCAAGGTCTTGGTGACCTAACCACCACACCAAACTCGCTCTCTCTAGGTATATTTTTAGGACCATGCCAAGTAATTGCAACACTTTCAAAAGTCTTGTCTCATTTGGCCTTGGATACTTGGACGACTTTCAGTGTGTCTTCAACAGCTAGATAACATGCTTTTTGTTTATAGTAGGCTATCCATGTTTGAGAAGTGGTGCTACTTGATTGAATTACAAGACCTTTCTGACCTACAAGGCAAACGTCTCTTAGTTACTTAGGAAGTGCTTGTTACTGTTGGTGCCAGCATTTCACCAGAGACATTGTACAAAAAAGCTTTGCCTGAACAAAATGAGGACTTATAAAAACTCCTGGTCTGCTGCTGTCAAATGTATTGTAATAAGGTGCAAGATATCAGATAAATACATCATTACAGACAAGCAGTTAAGATAACAGAATGAGGAAATAGGAACAGTTACAAAATGTCCAGTCAATAGGTTACAGGATGTAAAGCATGCAAGGAAAAAGAATTCTTGACAGATGGCAGCAAATTGGCAAACCTTATACTCTTATTACTTTAAACAAATGGTAGAATTTAATATGTCTCTGTCCAAAGCAGATGATTAGCAATGTGGTCAGGATATTCAGAATGAGGCGCAAGGATGCTCCGAGCCATATTTTCCCCATTGTGATGAGTAGTGAGATAATCTGGCAACTTCGTTAGAAATGAATTAAAAAATGCTTAGCCAACCCTGTGATAACTCTTTTTTTCTTTTCCCTGAAATCGTTCTGTAACATCTGTGTTCAGAGGGTCATCTGTCTAGGTACACAAATTCTTCCTTTTGGAAATATCAAGTGATTTTGTTTACTGGTTTGCAATGTTACAGTTGAGCCTAAACCAATAGTTCTACTTTTCTATCATCATTACCACCACCAGCACCCACCACCACCACCACCATCACTACCACCACCACCACCACCATTACCACCACTACCACCACTACCACCACCACCACCACCATGATGATGATGATGATGATGATGATGATGATCATCATCATCATCATTCCTACATTATCATGTGTATCCTAGATGAGTCCACCCATTTATTAATAACTTAATTCAACACTATAGTTACTCTTATCCTCAAAAGTAAAATAAGTAGTTCATAGGAAAATTAGCACCCTTTCAAATTTGAAATTCACTTTCTAGGAATACCATAGGCCAGGGGTAGGCAACTTTGGGATTGAAGTCCATGAGTCATAAAAGAGCCAAGGTTGCCTACCCATGCCATAGGCCAATCTGCTGCTTGCTTTTTTTTTTTTTTAAATAATCCCAGTGCTCTAATTTCTGGTTCCTATGCAAGTCATACAAAACTGCCCAAAAACAGTTTACTATTTCTCCCTCAGTACCGTTTTCTTCCTTTCTGACACTTGGGCAAATTATTATTTATGTTCCAATCTGGGGTTCAACTCTGTAACTCTATAATTGTGGTGGCATTGTCACAAATGAAAAAGCTCTTTTGCTATGTCTTACCCATTTTATCTGTTGAGGTACGTTGGCATGTGAGCGTGATTTGTGAAACTGCTGGAGTAACTTCAAATAAATTCTAAATATCTGATCAGGGTAAAGACTCTAACCCCCTCCCCCAGCCTAGAAAAGTCATGACTGAAGATGACTAAGAATGTATTCAGATTATGATTGAGGTGTGAGGGAATGAGAGTTATGCTGCTTGCAGAAAATAAGGTCCACCAATGAGGCTGATATTTACAAAGCCAGGGTGTCCATAAAACTCAACCTAATATGGTGAGGAAAACTGGACCTAGGCTTTAGTGTGCTCATAGAAAAGTCTTTGCCACACTGACTCTAATACAGATTATTTGATTATAATACAGGGAGGGAGGAGAGAAAAAAAGGGCAGGATGAAATTGAAAAAAAAATGCATGCCTTCTTCTTGCCTTGATTGCAGCAAGCTTTGAAAAGGATTGCATATCCCCCACTGCATCTCCCTGCTAGCCTTATGATTTCCTCATCCAAGAGAGAGTAGGCTATTTCTTCCTTTCTTTCAGATACCTATTTGAAAAAGAATGAATATAACATTATTATACCTTTGTTGAAAACAATGAAAGCAAAGGCATTGGAGAGATTTGTGTAAGCAAGCAATGAAGCTGTGTTTTTTTAAGTCATCCCTAGAAGTGGCCATAAAACCAGTCAGCGTCAGAGCCTCTTTTTCATTAACTAGAGCATATCCTTAAAACGCAGTGAAGCAAAAAGTCCATAATGGCAGCGCACGTTCTCTCCCTCCCTCCGTCCCTGCCTTCCTCTCTCTCAGGCATGCACATGCATATCAGGAAGGCCTAAATCCATATTCATTTTACCTGGTAGCAAATTTCATCGGATGGACACTGCAGTGGAAAAAAATAAAATTGTAGCAGAAAAGCCACCGCCGCTTTGAAAGCTGCCTCAAACTCTCAGTAATCTCCATAGCTGTGATTGCACCATGAAATGATATGGCATCAATATTATTGCTTGAACAAAAGCTGGAGGATGTGGGCTGTTATTTAAAAACAAAAAACAAACAAAACCCCACCCAAACCTAAGCCTCCACAGTGTCAAACTAAAAAAGTATTCTCAATTTTTGATTAAAAAAAAAAGAATAAAAAGATGCGTGCTTATCTTAGCTATTCCTTACAACAGAAGTTTGTAGTTCTGAGTTAGGACTTTCTCTTATCTTTGGTTTAATCAGACACCAAAAAGAAGAATGGGTTACAGATGTGCAATAAGAATTGTAATTTTCCTGCTTCCCTTTCCAAATAATGCCCTGGGTGCCATTCCGGGTTATGCTGGTAAAAATCTGGAGTACCCTGTGGAAGAGAGATGGGATATCATGGAGGCACTGCAAAAACGAGAAATTAATAGATTGCGGAGGGGCATTTTTACACCAATTTAATGTCTTCTCCTGTAGGTAAACTACCTTTAATATAATGTAGCAAAGTTTTACACCGTTTTACACTTATGGCAGGCAGGAAAAAGGTACAAGTACAGATTAGGTGGCTAAAAAACAGTAACTGTGAGAGGAACCTTGGAGTTCTACTAGATGATCACTTAAACATGAGCCAGCAGTGTGAGGCAGCAGCCAAAAAGGCTAATTCAATCCTGGGTTGTATAAACAGAGACATAGAATCAAAATCACATGAAGTATTAGCACAGTTTTAAAAAGCCTTAGTAAGGCCACACCTGGAATACTGCACCCCATTTTGATCAGCACATTACAAAAAAGATGTTGAGACTTTGGAAAAAGTGCAAAGAAGTGCAACTAAGATGATTAAAGGCCTGGAGACTAAAACATGTGAAGAACGGCTGCAGGATTTAGGTTTGGCTAATTTAGAGAAAAGAAGGACTAGTTGGGACATGATAGCAGTAGTCCAGTATTTGAGAGGTTTCCACAAAGAGGAGGGGGGTCAACATATTTTCCAAAGCACCAGAGGGCAGGACAAGAAACAATGGATAGAAACCATTCAAGGAGAGAAGCAACCTGGAATTAAGGAGAAACTTCTTAACAGTGAGAACAATTAACCAGTGGAACAGCTTGCCTTCAGAAGTTGTAGGTGCTTCATCATTGGAGGTTTTCAAGAAGAGACTGGACAGTCACTTGTCTGAAATGGTGTATGGTCTCCTGCTTGAGCAAGAGGTTGGACTAGAAGATCTCCAAGGTCCCTTCCAGCTCTATTCTGATTGATTGATTGACAGCCTAGAGAGTTATTTTCTACATGGCTATATAAGGAAAGCCAAGATGTACATTGCAGAAATATGATGCAATGGCTATGAAGACAAGTCTTCTTCTCAGAAGGAAATGATGGAACCTTATTGGAAAGATGAGAACAGCCCACCATTTGCAGAAGGCCTGAGAGAAACATTTCATCAGGTATCCCATGGAGGACAGCACTCTTCTCACTCCAATCTCTTGAATGATATGATAATGCAGGCCAGTCCTTCTGCCAGCTCTGTCCTTTCTGAGGTATGGAAATGTAGAAAATGTTGACTGCATTGAAATAGTATAGCATATAATTAATCCAGTTCTCTTCACAATCCAGCCTTGTCTTGTTTGAGCTGCAGACAAGTACAGGCATTATCCTGCTAACAATCTGCAACTCAGTTGATTTCTACAAACATTTTGTTCTCTCCCCTAAGTTCTTGACCCAACTTCTATACAGGTGGTAAAGTTGAATAGCCAATATCTGAAATGAATCTCCCTAATTCTGTTTTTGGTGTTCGGGAATTAACAGATGACACTCTTCATGCTAAAAGATAAGTGTGGCCATCCACTAATTGCAGCAGATTAAGTTAATGGCACTAGAACAGGCTAGACAGTTTTATTTTGTCTTTTATCCTAGTTACTTGGCAACCCTGCTGGCAATGCCAGAGTCTGCTGTAAACAATCTCTAATAAGACTTTGATTGAGTAATTTTTCCTTTCCTCCCTTCTTTGTGTTTGTTTGGATTTAGGCCGGCCCTACCATTAGGCAGAGAGTGATGGCTATGCCACAGGCACCAGATGCATAGGCTGTAGAATAGCCATGTTGACTCTTTCTCCCCACATTACCTCCTCCATTTCCCCTTCTATCCCATCTCCCATAGTCCCAATGCAAAACAAACCTCTAGTGGGTTCTTTATCACAGGACCCCAATGTAATGCATAGTTTGGTCACATACCATTGAATCTCCACACCTAAAACATTTTTAGGGAGCACGATGGCTCAGAGGTTGAAGATGCTGAGCTTGTCAGCTGGAAAGCTGAAAGCCCAGGTTTGAGACTTAAGTGCTGCGTGATGGGCTGCAAGCCCAATTTCCTTGCCCCAGCTCCTGCCCACCTAGCAGTTCTAAAGCAGGCAAATGCGAGTAGGTAAATAGGTACCACTTTGGTGGGAAGGTAGCAGCATTCCTTGTGCCTTTGACGTATAGCTATGCTGGCCACATGACCAAGGCAATGTCTTTGGACAACACTGGCTGCCTTGGCTAAGAAACGGAGATGAGCACTGCCCCCTAAATTTGAACATGACTGGACAGGGAAAACCTTTACTTTTACTTTAAATCATTTTACCATAAAGCATTATACTCTGTTTTTCCTATGAGAAAGGGATAGTAAAGAGTCTCAATCAAGGTAAATAAAGGGATGCAGCTCTCCCTTATGTCACTTCCACTTCATAAAGTTTGCATATGAGCCTTGTGCCCAAAAGCCCATAATGAGGACTTCAAAGGTAGAAGCAATTGGAATGAATTGGAAGCGGCCCATGTGCCTTGTTAAAGCTTTCTGGCAAGACAGTTTGTTTTGCTGCCATGGAACAGACCCATCCATGCCTCTGAATGCTGGGCCCATCCCAAGGAAGGCAGCACACATGGCTGGGCCCAGGTGGTGTCAGTAGAAGTTTTGTTTAAGAGGAAGCCGTGTCTGGTGACATGGATGCTGGCTCTTCATGACCTCTTTCTGTCTGCTGCAGAGACAGAAAGACAAGCCCAGCTTTTTACAAACAGCAATGAATATATCAGTTAATTAAACAGAAAATCAATACAACTTAATTCCTCCCAGGAAAGCAGACTTTGGGAGAGGGAAGCGGAGATAAAAAATTATGTTCTTGAGGTCTTATCCTTATAGTCCTGACAAAACCAAGTGGCTGTGGATGTTTAGGTCTTCTGGCTCTGGGTCTTTCCATTTTTATTCTTGGATGGAGTAGCATTTCACCATTCGAGGTTGGTGAGCAGTACAAATATTTTTTGGGACTCATAGCTTCTGCTCAAAGAACAGGTGGCAGCTATGATCAAAAGGGCCTTTGCTCAGATTCATTTAGTGCAGCATTAGTGCCTAATCCTGGATTAGGAAGTCCTTCACTCATACCCTAGTCACCTCAGGAAATTGGGACTGCTCTTGAAGATCACTTAGAAGCTTCAACTGGTCCATAATCCAACAGCATAGACAGTGATGGGCATGTCTTGTTATGCTCATGGGATACTTCTTTGTGAAATATCCAAGGTTCAGTCCAGGGTACTGGTTATTATTTATAAAGTCCTATAAAGCATAGGGCCTGGTTAATTAAAGGTCCCATTTAGGTATCAGTCCCCCCATTAAACACTACCATCTATCAGGACTCCAAAATCATGTTTTCTTTATTGTGGTACCTACCCTTTGGAATGAGATTTCCACAATAGTCATGTGGCTTCCACTCTGAAGACATTCTGAAAAGCCTTAAAGGCCTGTTTTCCCCCCCAAATCTTGAGGTAGGGTGCATGGACAGTGCGTAGGTGTGATTGCCAGATCTACTACTCTTTTATTCTCTTAGAGTTATTGTGCTGTTTTTCTATTTTTTGTTATATACCATCCAGTTGAAGTTGGATAGTATCCAAATAAATTAAATCACTGATGCCTTATAGTTGTATAATATAATACCTACATAGTTAAAAAAATCTATAGTCATTCTCCATGAGCTCCTCTGCTAAAGCAATAATTGTGTAAAAGAAATGCACAAATGATGCAGCTAAAAATAAAAATAACAATCCCTTTTTTCAAGGTGAAGCTTCCTGTTAACTATTGTAATATGAATCTTCCTTTCAATTTTTGCCTTGATTCCATTTGAAAAAGCTGCTATACTGCCAAGGGCATTTCTCCCCATCTATGGTCATGTCTCCATTTACTGCTCACATCCCTTTACCAGCCCCCCCCCCCAGCTTCATTATTCTTGGCAGGGAAGGTGTGGCTGGTATTCCTCATCTGGCCGGCAAAAAGTTTGCCAGAGCAGTCTCCCAGACAGGAGAGAGAGAGGTGAATTCCAGTATTTGAGGGTCTGCCATAAAGAAGAGGGGGTCACGTTAGTCACCAAAGCATCAGAGGGCAGGACAAGAAACAATGGTTGGAAAATGATCAAAGAGAGAAGCAACCTGGAATTAAGGAGAAACTTCCTTAATTTAACAGAAAAACGAAAAAACCAAAAGACTGGGAAAAGCCTTTTTTGATGAACTGAATACAACAATACTCAAATTTATCTGGCAAGGAAAAAAAAGCTAGAATTAGACTGAAAATGCTACAAGAAGCGAAAGAAAGTGGAGGATTTGGACTGCCGGACTAGATTTTATACTACCAAACAACTCTTTTAACATGGCTTAAAGAATGGATAATGCTTAGAGACAAAAGACTATTATATCTAGAGGGGCAATTGGTTGGGAAGAATAAAATACATAGATACTTTCAAAACTACTTTATAAGAAATGCACTTCTTTTAGAATGGGAAAAAATAAAAGCGAAAATGGAAGCTTTTGCTTACCTTGTTATCTTCTGGGAGGAGGCTTCGTGGTATCCATAGCAGAACAACCAGATTCAGACATAGTTTCATTCCATACAGCATTAACCTTGTGAACTCTCAAGCTTCCTCCTTCCATTATATATTCAAGATGGACAATATTTAATATTTATTTACTATGTATATGTAGGGGTGTGGGTCTATACATATGTTGTACATAGTATGTTTTAGGTGTGTGTCATGTATGTGTTTCACTTTGGGAGTGGGCAACTAAATTTCATTTTTGATGTGTGCCGTTGTGCCCACAGTAAAAAAATGACAATAAAGGTTATCTTATCTTACCCAAATTTAATTAATTACAACGAAGTTGTGACCTATAAAGATATCTTGGACAATGAAGGGAAATTGAAAGACAGACAAGATTTACAAGAACAAGATATTGATCTATCATGGTGGCCATATTTGCAAATCCAAACAAGATATGAAAAAGATCTTAAAACAATGGGATTTTATAAAGAACAGACAGAATTTGACCAGATACTATTAAAAACAGATGAAAAGTTGATTAAGAAACTTTATAAATGTCTGTTAAGCTTAAAGAAGAACAAGTAAAAGAAACAATGATAATATGGGCAAAGAACTTTGGATATAATATACAGTAGAATTAGAAAACTGGCAAAAGTTATGGGAAAGAAATGCTAAATTAACAAAAGCAGTGGCATATAAAAAAAACTTATATAAAATGTTTTATAGATGGCATATGATACCAGTGAGATTAGCAAGACTGTTTAAAAATACTTCAAACAAGTGTTGGAATTGCAAACAAAGACCAGGTATTTATTACCATATCTGGTGGACATGCCCTAAAGCAAAAAGATTTTGGTTAAAAATACATTTATGGTTGGAGAAAAGGACTAAAAACAAATAGACTTTAAGTCAGAATTATTTTTGTTAGGAATAATAGGAGCAAATTATGAGAAAGACTGTATAAATTTAACTTTACATGTACTAACTGCAGCAAGAATTGTATTTGCCCAACATTGGAAAAATGAAAATTTACCAACTGAAGAAGAATTAATTAAGAAAATTTTAGAGTATTCAGAAATGGACAGATTGACTTTAAAGATAAAAGAGAAAGAAGACTCAGTGTATTTTAAAACATGGGATAATTTTTATAATGGCTAGAAAAACGAGTTAGAGAGAAAGGAATGTGATATGTAACGTTGAATATATATTAGCAAGAAGAAGACCATCGAGCGATTAATTAACATATTGTTTATGATAATTAACTACTACTCATTGTTTTTTTAAATACATGAACCCAGACATTATGCTGTTTGCTAAATATTGAGAATGTTATTTTTTAAAAATAACCCCAACCCTAATCCCAACCCCAATCCCGACCGCACCTTATTCCTAATCCTATAAAAACTAATAAAGAAAGAAAGAAAGAAAGAAAGAAAGAAAGAAAGGTTGGAAACTGACCAAAGAGAGAAGCAATCTGGAATTAAGGAGAAATTGCCTGACAGTGAGGACAATCAACCAGTGAAACAGCTTGCCTCCAGAAATCGTGGGCGCTCCATCACTGGAGGTTTTTAAGAAGAGACTAGACAGTCACTTGTCTGAGACGGTATAGGTTCTCCTGCTTGAGCAGGGGGCTGGACTAGAAGACCTCCAAGGTCCCTCTCTATTCTATTCTATTCTATTCTATTCTATTCTATTCTATTCTATTCTATTCTATTCTATTCTCAATGGAGAAAGTGCTACTTGACGTGGCACAGAAGTACCATTTTGGAGGACAAAAGATAATTAGCCGAATAAAGGCAGGAATTAATATTTCAACACAAACTGAGACCAGTTTGTAAGAGCAGCATTTAACACTTAATCAAAATGGGTCTGACAATACAGAAATTAGGTTTTTGACTGCCATTATTGTTTTATAATAGCTTCAATTAATATCACTCCCATTTCTGTTTTGTTCTTTGCTAATCATTTTCATTCCACTTCCTTCATTGTTTTAGGCTGCTGTTGTACTGTTTTAAATATTTAATTATACTCAAAGCCATCTTCCTTTCAACACATTCTAATTGATCTTGACTTAAAAAAATAGGACTTGTCATTTCTATTCCTTTGTTACACCTAGACTAAGGCTGTAAAGGCATATATAGTCATTCATAATTTTATTCCGTGCCTTTTGAAATCCCCTGGAAAGCGACAGACTTGTTGTTACCAGATTGTGAGAAGCTGATGATCAGGAATGTTGACCACGGGTGAAGTCCAAAAAGTGAAGATTGAAGCTCCATTCATTTTTTATTTGTGACCTATGAACTTCTGTGGCATTGTTGTAGCTGCCATCCTGATTTTTTTTTAAATCACAGCCTGCAAATATTTTGGGGATGATCATGGCAAAAAGACAATGCGAAGGTTCAGGCCATCCCAGGAAAAAGCTAATCTGCCCCCAACATGAATAGGCTCTGCCATTTCAGATGTGGCAGAGCCTATGGGACACCACATAGATTAAATGATTAGATTAGATAAATAGATTAAATGAGGGGGGACATGATAGCAGTGTTCCAATATCTCAGGGGCTGCCACAAAGAAGAGGGAGTCAAGCTATTCTCCAAAGCAACTGAAGGCAGGACAAGAAGCAACGGATGGAAACTAACCAAGGAGAGAAGCAACCTAGAACTAAGGAGAAACTTCCTGACAGTTAGAACAATTAACCAGTGGAACAACCTGCCTCCAGAAGTGGTGAATGCTCCAACACTGGAAGTTTTTAAGAAGAGAATGGACAGCCATTTGTCCAAAATGGTATAGCGTTTCCTGCCTGAGCAGGGGGTTGGACTAGATGACCTCCAAGGTCCCTTCCAACTGTATTATTATTATTATTATTATTATTATTATTATTATTATTATTATTATTATTATTATTAATGGAGCAGATGATGGGCTATACTATAGTATAGAAGATAATGAAGTAACACAGACTCTCCCTTTTGCCCCAGCAAGTTAAAAAGAAATGAAAACATTGAGTTCATAGGACCAATGGCTTCCTGTCCACTAACACCTTGATTCTTTTGTTCTGTGATTGTCTCCACTGAAATATCTCTTCGGTCATAATAACATAATGTACAAAGCAGACTCTATATATTATCTATATTTTCTAAAGTGAAAATATCAGGGGTGAAGCATTTAAGAAGAGGTCACCACAGAACGAAGATTCAGAACATTTTGTCAAAGAGCAGCTTTGAAGATTTCACATAGACAGAGATACGTTATATGACTTTCCAAAATGGCACCAACCCATATTGACTTGCATATTCTTCACTTTTCTCAGTTTGCTCACCTCAGTACAAGTCCTTGGAATCTTTTTTTGTATGTATTTTTTTTATCACAATTCCAATGCATTTTAGTCTTTCTAATGTTTATTCTCCACAAACATGTAATTATTTGTATTTATTTATAAATCTGCTTTATAAGGCTGTTCAACCCATGATGATTCTGGGTGGCATACAAGTTAAAAATAAATACAATACAACATAATGCAATAAAAGCAAAAATAGGCAATAACCCAGGGACAAATACACCCAATTCAGTGGTGGGATTCAGCCGGTTCGCACCACTTTGGCAGAACTGGTAGCTAATTTTTTGTTGCCCAGGCCCAGAATGGACTTCCAGAAGCGGCATCCACACAGAGAACCGGTTGTTCACATATTTGAATCCCACCACTGACCCAATTACTTAATAAAATCCCTTCAGAAGGTGCATGCTTTCCTAACCTTTCACCTGAGGAAAATCTCAAGTCTTTGAGGCTTTTTAAAAAGGGTGGCGGGATTGGTACAACTTGCATCCTTAGGGATGGGGTACTATTCTAAAGGCAGAGACTATGACACAGAACTCAGGCCTGAGTCTCATTAAATGACCCTGATTTGACGATGGGACCTGAATATATCCACCCTCTCAAATCTTATTTTATTTTATTTTTTTTAAAAAAACTTCTCCTGAAAGCATCCCTGAGCGCCTTTTCTGCCTCTAAACCCCTGATCCCCTTTCCTGCCTTCGAGCACCCATCCCCTGCACTCTGTACTTGTAGACAAATGTTTCTCAACCTTAGCAACTTTAAGATGTTGCTGGATTTCAGCTCCCAGAATTTCCCATGCTGGCTGGTTTCTTGCTTCCAAATATCTAATATATAAAATAGAACAGCTTCCCCATCAAACATGTCGAGGCTAGCAGTATGGCTATCTTCATGACTCTTCCTTGACTAACTGCCCGACTGCCACTTGGCGATTTCTCTTTCTCTGTCTAATCTGTTGCTGACTAGGGGCAGACTTCTGTTATGAAGGACCTGCTGGTTAGTGGGAGGTTCATTACAGTCACAAACCAGGAGCACAAGGGCACTTTTTAATGACAGCTCTGGGAATCTATACCTCTAGGAAGGAAAAGGCTTCCAATTTATACCTCTTATGTTTACTGGAAGGATGGTGCTGTTTATGAAATTTAGAAAATGCCTTGTTAATACATGGAAATATTATTTAGTAGCACTGTGATTAGTGCTGGTATGAGCCCTTGGGTCACCAATTAACCAGTCCTATGGGGAAAGGACATTGTTTCTCGTTCCTTAAACTGCAATATAGAAAACTCAAACTAAAATATCCCGAGAACCACAAATTATTCTCCTAAAGGCCATCGGTCAAAGAATACAGGGTTTCTGCAATGCTAGCTTTAAGCCTCTTTCTTGAATACAACATCAAATAGTTTCTCCCTCCAGACCATGCCAGCCATCAGAATAGACATAGTCAGATTTTGAAATGGGGTTCAGTGCTGGAAGTCAGAAGATAATATCTGCATTTTGTGTCAGTTGCCCAGAGCACCACACACTAAGGCTGGCCCTGGGTAAAAAGATATGAGCTCACAGGGCCACTTGAAGGACTGTTGAAACATCCCCATAAACAATGCTCTGAGGAAGTGTGGCATCCTGATAAACAGTGATGGAAAGCTATGACAGCAAGCCACAGCCAAAACACCCTGGGTTGTGGATGTGTCAGATCCTATAAGTTAATTAGCAACAGAGCCAGTCTTGCATAGATGGCAAGTTGCAAATAAAGGCAGGTGCTGCAGGAAACAGTAAAGGCATTTTCAAAGGAGTGGTGGTGGTGGTGGTGGTGGTGGTGGTGGTGGTGACTTTTAAATGGGGTCCAAATAAGATGGAGCTCTCCAAGTTCTCCTTTTCAAAAACAACAACACTGAATGTGTGTAGTCTGGAGGACAATTGTCACAGCCATTCTGGACTTGTACAATTAATTTTGGGTTTCAGACGTACATCATAAGTTCAGGCCACCCTGAAGAGAGAAGAAGGCTTTCAATGCCATTATCCAGTGACCCTACCTGCTGCCATGATAAAGGGGAAGAGTTTCCTTCCTAGAGTATGGATAGTACTGCAGTGTTGAACCTGGAAAGAGACAAGCATAGACTGTATACACCAGTGGTGGCGAACCTATGGCACGGGTGCCAGAGGTGGCACTTGGAGCCTTCTCCGTGGGCACATGTGCCGTTGCCCCAGCCTTGCCTCCCCCCACGACCCCCTCCTCACCAGCAGCCCCCCTGGAGGAGAGTCACCCCTGAGCATGGCCGTAGAGCAACGCAGCCAAGGACATGGCAGCCAGGCAGTGTAGACAAGACTCTGTCCTCATGCCCCATCATGCCCGATGCTGCAGGGCGCGGGCAGAAGGCGTGGCCGCCAGGGTACTGCTGGGCTGCCTGGGCAATCTGTGGTGGGCCCTGGAGGCGATGAGTGGCCCTGAGGGCAGGCGGGGTGGGGGCAGGGCAAGTGGTGGAGCAGGGGCAGGACCAGTTTTTGGGCACCTGGTCTCTAAAAGGTTCGCCATCACTGGTATACACTATTGGAGCATGTTGCCAAAAACCATTGCACAAGCATTTGTTGGATTTGCAAAATGCTGACAGAACTTTTTCCCTCCTCCTTGGCCGTAGTCCCACTGGGAAGCTCCATCTATCTCTGCCTGGGCTGTTTCTGGCTTTAGGCTGTAAGCATCTAGGGACTATTTACATTCTAATTTTGCAAGAGCAGACTGTCTTTTTCCAATATACTCTTTACCTATGATTTGGACGCAAAGGTTTGGCTTGATCAGCTGCCTTAATGTTTTAAATTATTTTCTAGTTTTTTTTAAATGTCTAATTTGGTTTAATCCAGGGACACTTGAGATTCTATGAAAGGAATCCTTTTCTCTCTGGAATGAAACAGCCAAGCTTATGGAAGAAATGAACACGCTTCCTGTTTTAGATTGGTACAATGCATCTCAAAATGCCAACTTAAATTGAAGCTAGTAGAGAATATAAAAACAGCACCAGGTAAACACAAGTACAAGCAAGTCATCTTGTCTTTCAAAATAATCATGTGCAGTGCTCCAGATTATTTTTTTTAAAAATGCTCAGTGATATTTTGATTATATCCACTGAAATTGATAGGCGTTTTATTGATTCAGTTTTAGTCAGGGGCTACATTACTATAGTATTTCTGAAAAGTCTATCCATAAAAGTAGTGGCCTGAACAGCTAACTAAAATTGACATGGAATCTGCTCAATAATATTCTTTTTTAACAGTAGCATTACACTTAACTTTTTTCTTATCTCTTTCATTGACATTCAGTTCAGACACTTACTTCTGCTGGAAGCTTTCAACTTTATCAGAGTATCAAATCTAAAAGTATAGATCATCTATTATCTTTGAATAACCATAATAATCAAAAGATTATGAAATATTATGGCATAACCTGGCTGTGGTGATCCCAGTGATTTTTCAGCACACTGGGTGCCATTCCAAAATATCTCGGACAGCGCTTAGAAAATTTGCACATCTGCAAAATATTCTTCTGTCAATTGTGGAAGCCACACTACTGCAATCTGCACATATACTACACTGATACATTACAACATCTTAGGCCCTTGGAAAGAACTCAATATATAGTACATGAAGGCCAACATCAGCTAAAGAATTGACAGCTATGATTTCACATTGTGAATAGATAACAATAATAATATAGGATGAAACATTTGACCATTTTATAAGCGGCTGCAGCAAAATTTTGCAAACTGACTACAAGCAATGTCATGCCTGGGTTGCCAGAATTATATATTGAAAATTTTGTCAGAGGTTTGGATTTGAACTATTGTATGGGACCATCAAGTTGAGGTGGTTTTGATAATCAAAAAACAGATCTGCGAACAACTAGAAGCAAACAAAGTCATAACTAGTAGCCAGCACGGGTTTGTTAAAAACAGATTGTATCAAACCAATCTTATTTCATTCTTTGATACCTTATCCAACAAACTGAGTTTCAATGTGGAGAAAAGCAAAGTTTTACATTTAGGCAGGAAAACTCAAAGGTACAAGTACAGATTGGGCGAGACCTGGCTCAAAAACAGCAACTGTGAGAGGGACCTTGGAGTCCTAGAGGACAATCACTTGACTATGAGCTAGCAGTGTGCAGCAGCAGCCAAAAAAGCTAATACAATCCTGGGTTGTATAAACAGAGGCATAGAATCAAGATCACATGAAGTATTAGTACTGTTTTATAAAACCCTAGTAAGACCAGCCAATTTTGGCCACCATATCATAAAAAAGATGTTGAGAGTTTGGAAAAAATTCAGAGAAGAACAGCTAAAATGATAAAAGGCTTAGAGACTAAAACATATGAAGAACAGCTGTAAGACTTGGGTTTGACTAGTCTAAAGAAAAGAAGAAATAGGGGAGACATGATAGCAGTATTCTGGTATTTGAGGGGGTCACGTTATTCACCAAAGCACCAGAGGGCAGGACAAGAAACAATAGTTGGAAACTGATCAAAGAGACAAGCAACCTGGAATTAAGGAGAAACTTCCTGACAGTGAGGACAATTAACCAGTGGAACAGCTTGCCTCCAGAAATCGTAGGGGCTCCATCACTGGAGATTTTTAAGAAGAGGCTAGACACTCACTTGTTTGAGATGGTATAGGTCCTCCTGCTTGAGCAGGAGGCTGGACTAGAAGACTTCCAAAGTCCTATTCTATTCTATTCTATTCTATTCTATTCTATTCTATTCTATTCTATTCTATTCTATTCTATTCTATTCTATTCTAACGAGTGGACTAAGATCGTATGGGACTTTAAGATCCAAGCAAACAGGCACCTTTTTTTTCATAAGGTGCCTGATAAAATAGTTATTGAAAAGAAGAAAGTATGGTTCATTGATTGGGCCATTGGCATCAGCACTGACAAAATCACCATCAGTCAATTACAAAAGGCAGCTTTACCTGGAATAGCTTACATCTTGCAATGATACCTTTAACACCAAGAAACGACATCTGCCTATCCCAGGTCCTTGGGAAGGACTCAATAGGTCAATAAAAATGCCAAATCCAGCCCAAATATCTGCCGGACTGTGTGACCAATCATAGTTTAGATGTCTGTCTGTCTGTCTGTCTGTCTGTCTGTCTGTCTGTCTGTCTGTCTGTCTGTCTGTCTGTCTGTCTCTCTCTCTCTCTCTCTATCTATCTATCTATCTATCTATCTATCTATCTATCTATCTATCTATCTATCTATCTATCTATCTATCTATCTATCTATCTATCTATCTATCTATCTATCTATCTATCTATCATATGGTGATGTTACATTAGCCAGGAGATTACAATGCTAATATAGAGTAGTTATTTGGCTCCCTTTTGGTTCATGCTCGCATGCTATTCATAGTGCACCAAGGTTGCAAGCTAGTTCCGCACCAGAAAGAAACACAAATAGCATCATCTAGGGCAGTGTTTCTCAACCTTGACAATTTTAAGGCACGTGGACTTCAACTCCCAGAATTCCACAGCCAGCAATGCTGGCTGTGGAATTCTGGAAGTTGAAGTCCACATGCCTTAAAATTGTCAAGGTTGAGAAACACTGATCTAGGGCTTTCTCCATCCACCAAAATCATAAAAGGGTGTTGCTTCTGGGAAGGTCCAGTGCCAGCAAGGATTTGACCATCTGCATGAAGCACTGGCTCATCTTCTCACCGAAGTGGTACCTATTTATTTACGCACATATAACATGTTTTTGAACTGCTAGGTGGGCAGAAGCTGAGACAAGTGATGGGTGCTCACCCCACCTCATGATGCTAGAACTCAAACCCCCTAAAGTAAAGGCCATCTCCAGCATGATTAAGCCACTGAACCATCATGCCTCTTTTGGATGTGGTATATACAGTTCAGAAAACCTTTAAACTGTAAGCTGGAAACCAGTATTTTCCTAAAACTTTTAAGAATTGGTTAGAAAATGTTTGTTTAAATAAATAATAAAAGTATCTTTAGCAAAGTCACAAAGGACATGCAAAATTAAGTCATCATAAATGGAGCTGGACTGACTCACTTGATATTGGATAATCAAGTCTATTATTTCCCCATGGAATGATTCTGTATATTTTACTGGTGTAATCAGTCTATCATATACTGATATAGAAACAAGGGTTTTTTTTTCAACTCAGCATAAGTAAAGGACAGAGGCAGAAATTTCACTTGCTGAAATTCAGTATTATCAACATAACCTGCGTAATGTCTTAGTCTCGGAAGCCAAATACTAATATGCTTACAATTAACATCAATTCAAGTTAACTATATATATTTTCACCTCTTTAGTTCTGCACACTTCTTGGTACTGTTTTATTAATTTGTTATGAAATATAATTATGTTATGGAGAGCACAAAACAATGGTCTTCTGGTACTTGCTTATTTATCACACAAATACCATTTGCAATAGTAATGTGCATGCCTCAGAAACCAACACAAAATACAGTTTTATACTATATGGTTTGGATCAGGCCATGCCCATAACTGGGATTAGATTAAATCACAATACTTAGACATGAATTTTAAATGCCCGGTACAGAATTGGTAATACGATCCCTCTATCTTATATCCAGAAGAAGACTTCATGGAATTGAATACATATTGGATCAAAGACCCAGTGGTTCTCTGTGAAGATTTCCTATTGCTAGTTGGAAGTTCCTGATATAATGCTATCATCTACCCTTTCTTAAGTCCAGCTCTGAAGATGGAGCACCAATTTCTCCTCTCAGTAGAAGTAAAGGTTGTCTAAGGTTGTCTAAAAGGGAAAAAGAAAGAAGTTCCCTGCTTCTGTCTTGACTATTCTATCCCAGCTAGTTTGTTCGGCTATTTGCTGGCCTCCCTTCATTGGGTCAAATAAAAGGATTGTTATGATTATGGAAAGTACAGCAGGAGTAACGTGAGAAACATGCAGCTATCATTCACATCCACACCTGAGAATGCCTGAAATTCAGATGAACTGCCTTACATGTGAACAGAACATAAGCTTTCTTGAATCCCTCCTTTAAATCTGAAGAATTTCCAGAAATAACATTCAACTGCTTTGTAGACATTATATTAATCTACAAAGTCAAAAAGCATTTTTCTTAATGGATTTTTAAATTCCCAGTCTTTCCCTCCCAATCTTGACACTGACGTATTGTTTGTTGAATATACATTACGCTGAGAATACTTTCATGCTCCCCAGTTTTTTGAGAGAGGAGGAGGAGAAGAAGGAAAGAGAAGCCTAAAGTGGCAGTCAGAAATGCCAGCAAACTCAATTACTTTGGCACCATTCATTTTCCCTGGTGAAACATTCAGGTGCTCCCAGATTTGCTTCCTGCAAGCAGGTTAGACAAATCAGACTGTACAGATACAACCATTTTAGTGACTGTTCAAAGTTACAATGGCACCGAAAAAAGTGACTTATGACTAGTTCTCACACTTACAACTATTGCAGCATCTCCATGATCACTTAGCAACTGGCAAGCATTTATGATGTTGCAACATCTGAGGGGGTGTGTGTCATGGGATCACTATCTACCATCTTTCCGGCTAGCTTCCAACAAGCAAAGTCAATGGGGGAAGCCGCATCAATGTGAATCAACCACATGTCATTTAAGATCTGCAGTGATCTGCTTAACAGCTGTGGAGGAAAAGTCCTAAAATCAGGACCAACTCTATTGCCTGGCTTAGCAACAGGACTTCTGGTCCCAGTTGTCGTCGTAAGTCAAGGACTACCTGCATAGTGGAGCAGAAGGGTAGGTTAACCTCAATTTTCTACTATGTCATACAATGCCCATTGTGATGAAACCTGAGAATAGAAGTGACCTCTTTCAAAAGGGGGTTACTAGGACACGTCAGGTAAACAGACTGTTCCACATCTTGCCCTTGCATAAGCAAGAAAGTAGCAGTTTTACTGACAAAGACTGTGCCATGCTTTGGATTCTGTTCCAGAAAGTTATTTCAGGGGTGGGCATGAGAAACCATATAGTCCCTGTCTGTAATACCTTCAAGAGGTTGGCCCTTTTCCTGGATCATATGGCAGCAGTAGAAGACAGCTGACTCTGGGACTTTTTCTACTCGTCTGTTCACAACCCAAACGTAGATCAGACTTCGCAGTGAGTCGACCGGTAATTGGTAAAGGGGTGTAGTGTAATCCTTGGTGTACGAGAGTTCGTTGCCGACTGGAGTCAACAGCAATAAAGAGGGGTACGGACTTTTGTCCGTCAATTTTTTGTTTGTTTGTATTCTCCGGACCATTTTGCAAAGGGGAAAGGGTTAAGTTAGTCATTTCTGCTGCCGACTCTGCCTGGCAGAGGAAAATGAATCACATTTCCTCCTGCTCTGAATCAGCAAAGATTGCTCTATAATTTTGTTTTTAGCCATTCGTGACTGAGACCTTCTCTGAAAAATTTAGCTCCCCAGCATCTTTGCTATGTGGCCCCAAATGGCCGAAATTTTTGGAGAAATGGCTTTATTTTGCAACAGCTGAGGTCCGGGGAACAGGCAGGGCTGATGGATGCTGAACCCTCATACCAGTGACATTGGCTATTCTTTCTGTAGCCCTCTTAGCCACCTAGAATCATCCAATGTGCTTGTTTACAACCTTCTTCAAAAGATGCTGGTCATGAATGTTGTAATAGCTTATGGCCTCTGGCAGTCAAGCAGTCTGACCCTTTTTACAAGCTATTGTAATCTACTGTGAACAAAAACAGCACACTTTCCCCAGCTGCCCTCTTACCACTTTGTAAATATAGTGATGAAAAAAAAAGCCACTTATCTAGCCTACCACCATATCCAGCTGTCTCCAGTCTCTTTTAAAATAAGCGCAGCAGCACTTAAGAATGGGGAAGAAATACATCGCATGAAGGATCACTTTGGCCAAAAAATTAATCAGGCAAGAATTAGTAACTACTTCCCAAATAATTTATATTTATGAATAATGCACTCTATTTCAGAAATCCAGCTTTTCTGAAGGTTTTGGGGGAGACAAAATTACTGTTATTAAGGCAACTTTTTTTTTTACTGGCTCTTCTCTGTCTGTGATATACACATTTAGATGGAGAAGCTTTCCTCAGCACTTAACCCCTGGCCAAAACAGCTCAATCTACTAAATGCCGGCCTGCCAGGCTCCTGTCAAAAGCCAGGCCAGTAAAATGTTGGCACACTTAACAATAGCCCTACCTGGCAAACCGAGAAAGTCAATGGCCTAGGGACTGCTTTTCTTTTCTTCCTTCCGTCCTTTCTTGAACTTTTAACCATAGGGAAACAGGGAGATATTAAGCAAGAAAAGTTAAACCCTTCTTACTACAGATAGTAGTAAGACCCTCAACTTATAACCCCTACTGAGCTCAAAATCTATGTTGTTAAGTGAGACATTTGTTAAGTGAATTTTACCCCATTTTACGACCTTTCTTGCCTCAGTTGTTAAGTGAATCGCTGTGGATGATAAGTTACTAACCCGGTTGTTAAGTGAATCTGGCTTCTCCATTGACTTTGCTTGTCAGAAGGTCGCAAAAGGTGATCACATGATCTTGGCACACAGCAACAGTCCTAAATATGAACCAGTTGCCAAGCATCTGAATTTTGATCCTTTGATCATGGGGATGCCGCAACTGTGAAAAACGGTCATAAGTCACTTTTCTTCAGTGCCATTGTAACTTTGAACTGTCACTAAATGAACTGTCGTAAGTCAAGGACTACTTGTATTTCAACCCCTATCACAATGGCCACATCTGCTTAATTTTCTTGAGGCCAGCAGCCAATAAAAGCTGAAGAGCAAGATAAGATTTTAGGATACATACCTCCAGCAAGATAAGATTTTAGGATGGGCCCCGCATCCTTGTAGTTATAGAATCATGAAAATAGGTGGAACTTCAACCACTTTCTATTCTTACTTTCTGCTGATGTAGGACTTCTACTATTACACGTATCTTAATGGCCTTCCAGCTTTTGTTTCAGAAACTCTAAGGAAGCCGATGTAACATCATAGCCTCACACAGTGCTCTCTCAGACATTACAATTCCACATTACTAATAGATATTTTCCACTTGCACCAGTTTTCCACTTGCACTAGTTATGTTCTTTGACATAACTAGACATTCACTGTTGCAGAGGGAGAAGATTTTCTTCTGCCAAACATCTGATAGATAGAATTCAAACTTAAAAATATTCAATGTGTATGTATCGGACCCTACTAAAGATATTCAACGACATATACTTAGGGAATTGAGACTTTATTAAGATGACTAAATCATCCCAAATACCGGTCGGTCCAACCCGAAATAAACAAATGAATAAAAAAAGTTAAAGATACCGACGGATAGAGACGTTCACCGAGACCCACTACTTGTTAGAATTTTCTTTAATTTAAATACATTTCCATCATAAATATAAATATTAGAATGCACAGCAGCTGAGGATGATGACACAATAAATAAACCAAGAGATTGGACAATTCACAGACTTGGAGCCCCAGACCAAACCACAGAACCAGGACTTTGGGTCTTATAAAAGGACAGTAGAATTGAGTCCATCCTAAGGGTTACAGGATTGTAATCAGGGATGTCTTGCAAGCCAACTCTGCCCACAGCCTCAAATTCAATCCTGACCAGCTCAAGGTTGACTCAGCCTTCCATGCTTCAGAGGTCGGTAAAATGAGGATTGTTGGGGGCAATGTGCTGACAATGTGCTGACATTGCTATAAAGCACTATGGAGTGGTATATAAGTCTAAGTGCTATTGCTATTGCTTCAATTCCCAGAATTCCCAGCCAGCATGGCTGACTAAGGAATTCTGGGAATTGAAGTCCACAAGCCTTAAAATTGACGCCTAATTGCAATCTTGATCTAGAATTTTGAACTTCTCAACCAGGAAAACACTTAGCTAGATGTAACACATAACCTACCAGATATCCTACAAAATGATTTTGAAGGGTGCCCAATAGTATTTTGGTCCTCACCCAAGGACAGCACTTTTCTGTTATTCATTAACTGGCTCTTAAAATAACTGTATCTTCTTTCAATTAGCTCTGGTGAATAAAATGAAGGTGTGGTGCTTATGCAAATCTCAACATTCCCTCTAGATTTTTTTTGAAGTGTACCGAATCTTAGTGTTTAATGCAGAATAAGTACATTAAAATACAAAAACATTTTTATTTTTTAATGGCAGCTATGAGGGTTAACTAGCAAGTGTGCTGTTGAGACAGCCAGAAAAAAGATAATCACAGCCCGAGCCTGTCCTCTTGATCTGAAAGCAAATACATATAATTTTTGAAAATCAACTTCTATAATACTATTTATTTCCATATTTAATTTTATTTAAAGCAAAGGTGAACAATGTTTGGCCATGAATGATATGCAGCCGCAAACCATTTTTGGTGGACCCTAACCAGAGAATCTAGAAAATGCCCCACTAAATCCCTCCCCACCCAATGATGTAATTTCTCATTTTTTTTGTAGTAACACAAAATAGAAACAGCAATGACCCTTACAGAAATCAAAGCCCAAACACTTCCATGAGTTCCCCATTGTCTTTCTTTTTTAAAATATGGAATGTATTGTAAGCTCAGTCACGTAATGTATTAGGAAAACTCATCTTCAAGAAACTTTGTTATTCCAGAGTAGTAGCCTTCTTTTAACATGGTGTTTCCAAAATGAATTGTGCTGGATCTCTTAGAATTCCTACTTTGCAGTTCCCAGAATTGGGGGGAGGTTGTATTAGACATAGAGAGGCCAAGACAGGTGGAATTAGGTAGCTACTTAATTCCCACTGCAATTTCTACCTGCACATTGGTGGGAACTCTGTTCCCTGCTACTGTTTCCCAGAGGTACCCCATAATGAGGTTCTCTGAGACAGCAAGCTAGTGATTTCAAAGGACCCTGCCTGTTTCCTAGATTGAGATCTTAAGTCAAGTTTTCCAGGCAGTTAGTGACTGAGTGAGGCAGGAACCTGAAGCCATGATTGCCATTATAAACCTCATAAATATATAAAAATGCAGAGAAAAGGAGAAAGACAACATAAAAGAAATTGCCTTTCTGTGAGACAGAGAATTTAAAGTTGAATTGTGCGTTGCTATGGCTACAATATTTGGTTTGCTGAATAGGTCCAGATCCAGCATCCTGCCAAACTTTCTGGAAATTTAACAGGAGAGAGTAGATAGGCACATTTAAATCCTTAGTTCCCAACCTTCTTTATTATATGGAACAAAGAATCCCCATAAGACATGCTGTCTGAAATCAGCTGAAGATCTGAATACTCTCTGGTTTGGTTCCATCAGAGAAGGTGGCATGAATTTTAGAGAAGACATCTTCTTTGATTTTTCCCATCCTGCCCCACTATCCCTTTATATAGCTCCCACCAAAAAGTGCAACAGGTGTGTGTCTAAGATTAGATACTGGAGGGCCACCTGTTGCCACCCATGTTGAATAAAGTGGCAAAGCTGGGATCACAGAAATTGGAGATGGGGTATGTTGTTCAGAACATATGGCTTAAAGCAGTGGTGGGATTCAAATATGTGAACAACCGGTTCTTTGTGTGGATGCTGCTTCCAGAAGTCCATTCTGGGCCTGGGCAACAAAAAATTAGCTACTGGTTCTGCCGAACTGGTGCAAACTGGCTGAATCCCACCACTGGCTTAAAGGCAAGGAGAACATGCACCATTCTGCCAATTTTGTTTCTGTTCTGCAACACATATATACATACATATGCATATATACACACACACATACAAAACACACACACATATATTCTAAATGTATATATAACTTTGGCTGACATTTTTTTAGCAACTGGCTAACCTACTCTGGACTCAGAAACTAGAGAAGATCATATTGTAAAGAGGAGAGAGAATGGTCTTGAAGGACAGGAGGAAGAGCTGCTTCCAAGGCAACAGTCACAAAATAACTTGAGAAAATATCTCAGACAAGCCCCCTCCCCATTCCCAAAAAGGTAAAGTGAGTGAGGGGGAAGCATTTGCAGACTTGCAAAATTCTGTTACCAGAACTGTTACTATAAACTAGTTTATAGTATCAGTTTTATGTATTTGATATAGTGGAATGATTTAATCAATAAAGTTTCTATTCAAGTTCCTCATCTTGCCCAGTTTCACCCTGGAAATGGCAGAGAAATCAGTCGGGTTTGCATTTTTTGTGCCAATTCACCCTCCTTGAATCTATTATATGAACTCCTTTTAGACTTCTGTGGTATAGTTTATAAATCTACAATTCACATGTGCACAAAAATACACAAAGTACATATATTTGCATAGTGAATTTACAAACTTATTTTAAATTCACGATGCAAATATATGTACTGTGTTGTTTTTGTGCACATCTGAGTTGTAGATTTATAAACTACACCACAGAAGTTTAAAAGGAGTTCATATATAGATTTAAGGTGAGTGAATTGGCATTAAAAAGGGGCAAACCTGATGGACTTCTCTGCCATTCCCAGGGTAAAACTGAGACAGATAAGGAACTGATATAGACCTAAACTGAATGAACGTACAATGAGAATAAATTAAAATAATGAAACTGAATCAGAAAAGAATGAATTTTTCTGAATCAGAAAAATGAAATCTAGACAAACTTGAAACTCTCACTTTTTTGTCACAGTTTTCCTGGTTGCTGTTCACTTCAAAGTAGTGAATGTAAGCAGCTGCTTCCCTGACACACTCTCCTTGGCCATCAGCATCTCTCCCTTTCAGACAGAAAATTAAATGGTTCCTGGGTATCAAAGATGACTAAAAGGAAAGGAACCTCTGTGGAATAGAGTGAGAAAAATAACTTCTCCCTGATTGGATTGAAAGGTATCTGTGCCATAGTGATGGGAACAGAGGTAACAGTTCACACTCAGCTGTATGCTTCGCTTCCTTATTGCATCAGCAGATGGATATCCAATGGAATAGGGGTGTCAAACTTGCAACGTCACATGATGGGTTGCGATGTATCGCATTTTTTTTGTCATTGCCGGCAATGGAGTGGGCGCGATTTCGCTATGATGCATCAGTTTGACACCCCTGCAGTGGAGTGTTGAAGGGAGGAACTGTTTTGGGGGGAAGAAAGAGAAGGAGTTTAAAACTAATTTTAAAGCAGAAAACAGTGTTAAAGACCAATTTAATGAGGTCTTCAGTTAGGATTGACTGCCAAAAAAAATAAAATAAACAAGCTTATGCAAAAGTTTGGAAATCCCCTAATCCCTCTTGTTCAAAACATTACAGAAATTAGTTCATCAGTCTTATAATAATGAATGTCTATTTCTTTTGTTTTCATAATCTTGTCTATTTCTTTCCTAATTAGATATTTTAACTGGATATCTTACTATGATGCTGCCCCTGAATGTCTTATATTTGTTGAAAACCTTTATAGTAAAATGACAGTTTCAAAAATATTTAATTTTTTAGATGTACACCCACTCTTTCTTTAAGGAACTGAAAGCAGCATATATTTCACTCTCTCCTCTTGTTTCTTCCCACCACAACAACCCTATGGGGTAGGTTGAGCTGAGAACAAATGAAGTTACATTGTGCATTGCCCAGAGGCACAGTGGAGTTTGACAGCTTATACATCTATTCAGTCAATCTTACAAAGCTGTTGGAAGGAGCAACTGATTCTTGTTTGCTACTCCCTTAACCACTTATTCCAGCTGTTGTAGGGATGCCTCCCCAAAGGACACATATAACACTGAATAGACAACCTGTAACTTTTTCAGCCAGCATACCGATGGGTGTTGAGGCCAACTGGGGAAGGCTGCCCTGATTTCAAAGAGTTACCCTTTCAAATTTTCCAGCTGTACATATTATCCTGCAGATTCACATCTTTCTCATAAATGCAGATTTTAAGTGTCCTCATATGAGTATTGCTGCAGAAGCCAGATAAGGCATTTTGGCCTAGATCCAATCTCCACAATCAGTGTGGACCCCTTCTTCTCTGGTGATGTTGTTAACTGTGGTTCTGGTGAAGCCACCCACCTGAGGTGCAGAAAAAAAAATGGGAATAACACCCAAAATCTCTTGTTCCTTAATTCTATGTTGTTTCCATCAGGCATTACTGTTGTTTTCATATTTTAAAAGCACAACGCCATTTACAAAAAGGAGGCATAAACCTCTGCAACCACTCTAGGCAAATTTATTAGAGCAATCTTTTTTTTTTAAACCATAACCTCCTGTCACCACAAAAACTCACTACAATGTTTCCATGGCAAACACAGATACACTTGGTTTGCCCAGCTACCATACAATTTCAATGGGCCTACATCTTTGCTACCCAAAGAGCAGATCTGGAGCACAACATATGATAGAGCAGCATGATGTTCCCTCTCTAACTTTTAATTTGCAGTTCACTTTGATAGTATACTGTATATTGCTTCTTGGGCTCTAGACTGAAGACCCCGGAAAGGTCTCTTCTTGTGTATAATAAATCCCACCATTTCCTGTCCATTTCTTGCTAGGTCAGAAGAGATGCATCATTTTATGATAATCAGTTGCTCAGTCACATAGGAGTTAATGCTACATGATGCATACTTCTCTTTGGGTATTGAATGGACACCCCAAAGCATTACCAGTCACCTCAAAAAGGCTATCAATAAGATACAATTGCTACCTGCCTCAGCAAACAATAATTCTGTACCAGAGAAGAATGGCAAGCAGGAAAATAATAAGCAACATAGTAAATGCATCAATGCCTTGATTACAGGCTATTACTAAAACAAAAAAAGGAAAGAGGCGAGAACATAAAGAAGCACAATTAATTATAACTGTCTAGTCTCTTAAAATAGTTTAGCACATATCCAGGTAGATAATTTCTCTCTTCTGCGGGAACAACTTTTCTTTTTTGATCATTCCGCTTTCCATTTGTTAGGAGCAATTAGTTGCTATAAACTTATCCAGAAAGCAAGAGAAAAACAGAATTGGGAGGATGATTTAAGGTTCATTAGGGTTTTAAGAATGTGTAAATATAGTCACCCAGATATTATGTTTTTAAAACCAGGATTTGTTTAATAAAATTGATTTAAATATATTATGGTTTAATGTTATGTGTAAACATACCCTGTACCTTAAATAACAGAATAACAGAGTTTGAAGGGACCTTTGAGGTCTTCTAGTCCAACCCCCTGCTCAGGCAGGAAACCCTAAACCATTTCAGACAAATGGCTGTCCAGTCTCTTCTTAAAAACTTGGAGCATTCACAACTTCTGGAGGCAGGTTGTTCCACTGATTAATTGTTGTAACTATCAAAAAAATTCTCCTTAGTTCTAGGTTAGTTCTCTCCTTGATTAGTTTTCATCCACTACTTCTTGACCTACTTTCAGGTGCTTTGGAGAATAGCTTGACTCCCTCTTCTTTGTGGCAACCCCGGATGTCAACACTGCTAACATCGGATGTTCTTGCTTTGACACCTGAGATATTGGAACACTGCTATCATGTCACCCCTAGTCCTTCTCTTCATTAAACTAGACATACCCAATTCCAGCAACCGTTCTTTGTATGTTTTAGCCTCCAGTCCCCTAACATTTCTTTGTTGCTCTTCTCTGCACTCTTTCTAGAGTCTCAACATCTTTTTTATATCATGGAAACCAAAACTGGATGCAATATTCCAAATGTGGTCTTACCAAGGCATTATAAAGTAGTACAAACACTTGACGTGATCTTGTTCTACCCTTCTGTTAATGCAGCCTAGGATTGTGTTGGGTTTTTTGGGGGCGGCAGCTGCAGCACACTGCTGATTCATATTTAAGTGATTGTCCACTAGGACTCCATGATCCTTCTCACAATTACTACACAATTACTACTGTGCCATCTATTCTATATTGTGCATTTGTGGTACATTTCTTGCCTAAATGTTACATTGAATTTCATTTTCTTAGATAGGGCCCAGTGTTCAAGTCTGACAAGATCTTTCTGTATCTTGATCCTATCTTCTGGAGCATTGGCTATTCCTGCCAACCTGGTATCATTTGCAAATTTGATGAGTTCCCCTTCTATTCCCTTATCTTAATTCCGTGAAAGATATAGAAGAGAACAGGGGGCATTTATTTATATCAAGCCTAAATATCTACAGTGAGTAGTCAGATCAACAGAGACAAGACTATTTCTGTGCAGACACTTATAGTTTATAGTCAATTCTTTGCAACTCTTAGCATCTCCTTTCTAAGGAACTTCCATCACCTTGAGTTCCCATTAGCTTTTCTGATCATGGAACTGTACTTATCACTGCACTGGGTTTATTAAAATGCTTTTTTGTTTTTATAAAGCTTTAGCAAAGGATAAAATACAAAAAGAGAAGAACGGAAGGGCTAGGAAATGGAGAGGGTAAAGAAAAAACAAAGTCAAGAATGCAAAGGGAAAGAAAAAGAAAGGGAAAAAAGGGAAAGGGAAAAAAGTATAACTTCCCACTTTTTTGGTATGGATACAGATATAAAATACATTAACCTCTTACATTAAAATCAACAATAATACCTAGTACTTCTACGTTCATATTAAAATGTGATTTTTGGGGAAAAAGAATCTTTGACTTTAGTTTCCCATGAAATCAAATAAAATCAAAATTAAAATTCCAGCATTATATGATAATTTTTCACTAATATTGCTGCTATTTCACTTCCTCAGCTAAGGCTTTCTTTGGTTAAGTCCCTGTGACTTCCTCCACCTCCGAATGAAAATGCTGATTTCATAGTAAAATAAGGCTATTCTGGATGGGCTGTGTTTGCCCGCGTTATCTCTGAAAAGATGTTGGGCTAATTCACAACTCAGATATCTTTAAATTGCAGTTTATTTTTGGAAAGTAAATCTTCTCCTTCCTTGGGAGGGGGAATGTTGCTACTATATTGTTTTCACTAATTCCCCCACTAATTTTAACTCCAACACTCTGTACGGTGTTGTCAGGTACATTCATTTGGATTCAGGGCAGAAGTAGATAGTTTTGTGTGTAATGCAGCCTCTCCTGCTTTCCCATTGCTTCCATTCCTTTTGAACAAAGAAGTTGCTTGGCTTGATTTATTATAACAATGGAAATCATTATTCCAGATTTTCCTTATTTCCAACCAATCAGATTTGCCTTTCTATATTAAATGTACGGGCTCATCACCTTTATTTCTAGAAGTATGCATGATTTGGCTTGTAGTAACATACGAGACCCAACTGTTAAATTTTCATGAGAATAGAGCTAAGCCATGATGCCTCTACCATCTTCTACCAGAAGATGGTAGAGGACAGGAAAGCCTAGAGGAATGTTGTCCATGGGGTCGCGATGGGTCAGACACGACTTCGCAACTAACAACAACATGATGCCTATCATGACGATCAGTTATTTGGCAGCATGTGGCTCAGCTGTGGCAATGGAGCCAGCAGAGCTAGTTGTTATACATTTAGTAGCACACCACTGCCCCACAAAATAATTTGTACTATGTGTAGCCAGTTATTTCCTTGCACTTTGCTTTCTGTCCACATCCTTCTTTCATGGTCTGAATATCACTAGAGCTCTTAAGCTTTTTTTGAGCCGCCTTCTTAGAACCTCATCAAAGCCCATGGAGAATGATTAATTAGTGGAATGGATTGTCTTCAGAAATTGTGAGTGCTCCATCACTGGAGGTTTCTAAGAAGAGGTTGGACAATCACTTGTGTGGAATGATATAAGGTTTCCTGGTCGAGCAAAGGGTTGGACAAGAAGACCTCCAAGGTCCCTTCCAATCCTATTATTCTATAATATTTTATATAGTGATAGATGTTTTTGATAGCATCAGTTCATGGATATGGTTCATAGAAATTGATGTTTTTTATTGAATTAAAGATGAAAAGTTATTATGGCTTTTTTGTGGACTAGGCTTTGGTTTACAAGACACTAACATAGTTATTTCTCTTTTCTGAATTCTAATCTAAAATCATTACATGTGCAGCATCTTTCTCCTTTATTTTTCCATAAAGTAAAAAAAAATGCTGAAAATAGAAGAAAAAAAAGGAATTTCCATATATATATGTCTCTCTTTCTCTCTGTGTGTGTATGTGTGTGTGTTATTCATGTAACCCGACAAAAATTTCTCATTTGTAAATGGATAGAAAAATGAAAATGAAAGATACAAATAAATCATTAAAACATTTTAAAATAAAATGGTATCTCTCACAGAGTGATTTTTTTGGTAACCCAACAATCTTTCTTTTAATCCATCCTAAAATCTAATCTAATTGCTGAAAATTAATATTGCATATGATACTAGCTGCCTGCTTTTATTATGCTAAATAGTGAAAAATGTCAAAGCACAATTGATGACTGAATGGGATAAAGGCAAGAATATATATGCAAGAAAATAATATAAACATTAGTCGGAATAAATTAATTTTTGGAAGAGAAAGAACATTTATTGAAACTGTTTTAGAATATAGAACAAAATAATAGGCTGGAAAGGATCTTGAAGGACTACTAGTCCAACCTCTTGCTCAAGCAGGAGACCCTGTACAAATCCCAATATTAAATATTTTGAGTAATAATTGAAATATATTTCTCTGAAGGAATGAGAAATCCCTGGATGACGGAGTTGAACATGAGAAGATATCTTATAGAGTCAGACCATTAAAGAAGATATCTTATAGAGTTAGACCATTAGCTCATCTTGCCTTTTATTCCTCTCACCAACTTTCCAGACTATTAGACTGGACTCTTTTCCAGCCCAACTTCTCTGTTACTGCACCGGTTTTTGGAATAGCATCCCCTTGGAGAATCTTGTCACTTCCACCTTGTCTGTCTTCAAATGTTCTTTAAAGATCTGCCTTTTCTCCCAGGGCTTGGGATCAGAAGGGTGATCAGATATCCTTAAACTAGCAGGGAAATGGAAAGATGGTTCTGTTGCACTGGCTGCTGCATGATTATTGCTTTTAGGTAAAGTGCTTTTAATTTTGCAAAGCTCCCCAGAGTCATTGTCATGCTAGTTTAGGAAAGGAAAGGAAATAAGGCAAGGAAATGAAATAAGGAAAGGAAATAAGGAAAGGAAAGGAAATAAGGCAAGGCAAGGCAAGGCAAGGCAAGGCAAGGCAAGGCAAGGCAAGACAAGACAAGGCAAGGCAAGGCAAGGCAAGACAAGGAAAGGAATGGAAAAGAAAGGAAAGGAAAGGAAAGGAAGAAACTTGGGTATATATTGAATGTGGGATCTTTTGCTAGATTTTCATTCTTTTATTGGTTATTTGTGTTACAATTATGATTTCCCTCTTTCTATTATTGCATTATTTTTATTCTATATAAAACAATACTTTTTTCCTTACCACCCCAAGAAATTAAAAATATTTTAATTTTCAGGGCATGTGGGAGGATAGCATGGTTTGGGAAGGGTGCCTGGAGGTGGTTGGAAATACATAAGAGGTGCTGTCCAGGTCAGGGCCAGTGCATGGGAAGGGAGCATGAGTTGGGAAGGGAGCATGGGGGTGCACAGGAGGTGCTTGTAGGTCAGTGAAGGTGCACAGGAGGGGTACAGTTTGGGGAGAGTGCATGGAGTTGTGCAATAGGTTCTGCGCAGATCAGGCAAGGCACATGGGGAGGCAGCATAGTTGGGGGAACATGTAGGAGAGTGGTGCCATGGGTTCCTTTCCTTTCCTTTCCTTTCCTTTCCTTTCCTTTCCTTTCCTTTCCTTTCCTTTCCTTTCCACCCTATCTCGTCACATCTCATCCTGTCCATCCCTTCCGAGCAGGTAAGTAGAACTGAAGCAGTTACAATCTTCCCAAATTTCATTCCCTTGGAAGTCGTAAGTCCCAGATTTTTGACACATTCTGTAAATTAGCCTTTTTGAGGTACCTTCAAAAATTGTTGTGTTATAATGCCGTTTTAGCCAGTTAGAGGTCATGGCAACGAGAGTTTTAGTAATGTACGGATAAGTTCCACCCTGATTCTAGATGCAGTAGGTAATCAGGTAAAATGTATTAGAGTTTTGATTGCATGCTGAGACACACTTAAGCCTTGCTTATTTCCAAGGTATTTTTCTGTGAAGCTTATTCTCCATTTTGGATTTGTGTGTTTACAGTTGGTCTTTGAACCCTATGCCTTTTCTTTAAACATAACATCCATCCATGTTTCTTTTCAATACGTGTTTTAACAAACACTCAATACTGCTGTTGTTTTATGTTTTGTCTGTTTAAACTGGTCTTGTATTTTTCTCTTAACAGAAAAGGAGAGGCAGACTCCATCTTTTGCCCTGGCTTCTCTATCTCTCATTTAGGAGAGGACAACGAAGCAGTGACAGCGTATATCAGCCGAAGACAATAACTGCAGCATCTCTCTGGTCTATCCTGGTTGAAAGAGGCAGGCCCAGGAGTGAGCAAAAGAAATGCCCTTGGTTTATGAGCATGAATGGACTATTTCTGCACAAAGAAACACCTTTGATTTTGCAGTACAGGTAGTCCTCAACTTAGAACAGTTTGTTTAGTGACCGTTCGACATTCATATGCTTGGCAACTGACTTATATTTATAATGGTTGCAGTGTCCTGCGGTCATGTGATAACCTTTTTTGACCTTCTGAAGAGCAAAGTCAATGGGAAAGCCAGATTCACTTAACAATTGTGTTACTAACTTAAGAACTACAGTGATTCACTTAATACCTGTGGCAAGAAAGGTTGTAACTTGGAGCAAAACTCATTTAACAAATGCCTCACTTAGCAACATAAATTTTGGGCTCAATTGTGGTCATAAGTCAAGGACTACCTATCCTTAATACCTACTGTATTGCCTAGTGGCAACTATTTTTCATGACTCAGAGAATTGGGTGTTCCTAATTTCTGTGTAATCTGCTTCTTAGCCATGGATCTGGTAAAAGTGACACCCATGGCAGCTTTGTTGTTTGCTGTTCCCTCATCCCATGGCTCAGGAAATGAAGCTACATTTTGTATCTTTCAATGTACAATCAGTTGCACTCCATTTTAATTGGAATCCAGCTGAGATCACCTTCTGTTATCCCTAACCTCCCACTTCTGTTGATTTCCTTTGATCTTTGTCACACTGTTGGGAAAGTGAAAATGGTAAACAAAAGGGATCCCATCACATGGCAGATCCGGAGAAGAGGGGATATATTACTGCAGCAAACTCAAAATTTTAAAATCTAAAGTGAAGTGAAAAAGTGAGAGAAGCTCAGAAGTATTATTTCATTCCAGATGTCACATGTTCAGACTCCATCCAGCCTTCAAAGAAACCAGAGGACTAAAGATTCAGGGAATGAAGCAAAACAGTGATGCTCAGTTACATGGAATGGCTCCCTGAAATAACAAGTGAATGCAGAAACAGCTCCTCTGACAAGCTAATTGTTGCTGGTGCTTTTGGAGGTAGAAGCATTAAAGCCTTTAGTGAAGAACAGACCACTGCTGGAACAACATCCTCAGTTAAATTTCTTTGCTGTTATCATTGACTTACTCAGCTTCTGTTAATTGGATTCCTCCATGGTTGGCTTCCTGCCCTTCCTGATCCAGGCCTCCTGTTGGTATAGTCTGCTCCATTTCTGACCTTTTCTACTCAGTAGACCTTGCCTTGCAACTTGATCAAGATACGCCGTTACCTAGCAATGCTACAAAACAAAATATGCTGTCACTTTTAGTTATCCTCTGATTTTACATGAGTTTGCCAGCCAGATGGAAGAAGCAAAATAACTTGCTACAAAATAAGAAGTGGCTTTGAATGATTCTGGCACAAAGTGACTGGCTTTCGTTTGCGCTGCATGGACTCAGTGGCATTGTAAGAAAAAGGACATGGAAAGCTGAATGAGGAGAGGGCATGGGCTGGGTCCTATGCTTGTCAATTGTCTAATGTCTGTACATGTTGCACTTGTAAGAAATGTTATGGGACATCAGGTGGAGGCTTAGACATTCATACAACATTAAGAAGCTGGATAGGTAGAGCATGTTAGGAAACAAATAGATGCAAGCTTTCTTTTGTTGCAGTGAGACTTTATACATACAGAGATGAAAAGACTTGTTTCTCAAATGTATTTATAACAATAATAGAGTTGGAAGGGACCTTTGAGGTCTTCTAGTCCAACTCCCTGCTCAGGCAGGAAACCGTACACCATTTCAGACAAATGGTTGTCCAGTCTCTTCTTAAAAACTTCCAGTGTTAGAGCATTCACAACTTCTGGAGGCAGGTTGTTCCACTGATTAGTTGTTCTGACTGTCAGGAAATATTTCCTTAGTTCTAGGTTGCTTCTCTCTTTGATTAGTTTCCATCCGTTGCTTCTTGTCCTACCTTCAGGTACTTTGGAGAATAGCTTGACTCCCTCTTCTTTGTGGCAACCCCTGAGATATTAGAACACTGCTATCATGTCACCCCTAGTTCTTCTCTTCATTAAACTAGACATACGCAATTCCAGCAACCATTCTTTATATGGTTTAGCCTCCAGTCCCCTAATCATTTTTGTTGTTCTTCTCTGCACGCTTTCTAGAGTCTGAACATCTTTTTTACAGTTTTGTGGTGACCAAAACTGGTTGCAGTATTCCAAGTGTGGCCTTACCAAGGCACTGTAAAGTGGTATTAACACTTCACGTGATCTTGATTCTATCCCTCTGTTAATGCACTGTGTTGGCTTTTTTTAGCAGCTGCAGCACACTGCTGGCTCATATTTAAGTGATTGCCCACTAGGATTCCAAGGTCCTTCTCACAGTTACTACTATTGAGCAAGATCCCACCTATACTGTACCTGTGCATTTGGTTTTCCTTGCCTGAATGTAGAACCTTACTTTTTTCACCCTTGAATTTCATTTTGTTAGATAGCACCCAATGTTCAAGTCTGTCAAGACTTATAAATTCCCATCATGGAAGAAAGGATAGTGAAGTTAATGGTATTGGCCGAGATGGTGAAATTAACTATCTTGATTAAAGAAAAGACTTTGTTGAGCTTTGTTTCTACTTGGAAACCACTTTCGGACTTTTGGCTAGAAATAATATATATATATACTGCTCACAAAAATAAAGGGAACATTTTACCATGGAACTGAAGGGGTTTGCGTTCCCTTTATTTTTGTGAGCAGTATATATTAATTTTGGGGTTGAACAATTAGAATTGTTTCTGATTATAAAATTACTGTGTAATATTGAATTTTAGATCAAAAGATTAATATATTGTATGCTTGTAACTGTATTGAAGAAAGTTGGAAGTTATCCTTTTTGTATCCTTTTCCCTCCCTTATTCCTTTGCATCTTTCCTTTCCCTGTTTTATTCCTTTGTAATTCCTTTTTTCTTGCTTTTTATATTTTAGCTTTTGCAGAAATTTAACAAAGTATATTCTTTAAAAATTTCTTTCTGTTACTGGTTATATTTCCATTTCAGATTGTAGAAAGTGGTGCTCTAAATGGATGTTCATTTTAGTTCATGGGAACAGAAGAAAAAATATTTGGAAGTTGGTAAAAGAACTTCAAGGGGAGTTTGAGCATTTTCTGGAGCAAGAAAAGAGGAAGGCCTTTCAAGAAAGTTAGAAGAGGTAGAGCTTGGAAGAAAAATGGATTCCAGACTAAATAGGGTAATTGTAGAGAACAAAGACAACTACATCTTGTATGAGAAATGTTTGTAGCTGCACACTTTTAATTCCCCTCTTTGTCACAATAAACAGTACTGGATGGCTTTTTTTTTGCACTGACTCATAAAATAAACTCTAATCTGATCTATTATTGCACTAAGCAGCTCTTTAATGTAGGAAACAAGCTTTAAGCATGGGCAGTATATAAACAACCAAGAGCAAGAGAACTGAACTTGAATTTGTTCTTACAGGAATATGAACGTATTTCTTTGTGATGCATGGAAACTTGTCTTCTTCTGAAATGGACCATACATTTAAAAGGTGCGCAGGTAGTTCTTGACTGACAACCATTCATTTAGCAAACATTTGAAGTTAAAACAGCACTGAAAAGAATGGCGTATGACTGGTCCTCACACTTAAGACTATCACAGGCTCGTCATGTCACATGATCAAAATTTGGGCACTTGGCAACTGGCATGTATTTTTGAAGGTTACAACATCGTTGGATCATGCAATTGCCACTTGCCATCTTCCCAGCCAGCTTCCGTAAAACAAAGTCAATGGGGGAATCTGCATTTGCTCAATGTCCGTGTGATTTACTTAACAACTGCAGTGATTTCCTTAACAATTGTGGCAACAAAGGTGGTAAAGTCAGGCATGATTCACTTAACAACAGAAAATTCTGGTGCTGATTGTGGGCATAAGTTGAGGACTACCTGCACTGTATTTAGAAGTTAGCATTCTGCATCCAGACTAGGGATCACCTCTGAGTGCATTACGTTAAAATAATTGTCTTGTTTCTTTGACTGCAGATTAATTTGATATGTGCTATATAATCAGTGGCCATTCTAGAAGTTCTAACGTTGATGTCCTGGGCTATATGATATGTAAAAGAAACTTTTAATAAATTGGGCAAGGATCCAGAAAGAGTACCTTGTATTTTCCACTGATCACAAAGCCACATTTTGTTCACAAGGTATTTTACAGGTTCAAAGGGTTCAGGGATGTGTCCTTATCATCCACTAGTTTTTCAAGTTCAGAAAGAAAATCATAACCTTATCTAGTCACTTTTCTTTCCCCCTTTTTCTCTTTTTTTGGCCAGCTTTGCCATTTAGCAGCCCAAGAGAACTGCAGTGCTGTCACTCCTCAGTGACTGTCAAATAAATTGTCTTGTCTGTCTAGTATTCTTCCTCTGATGTGAACTCAAGCAGGAGAGGAAAGTAGGAGAGATCCATTTCTGTTTTCTCCTTTTAATCCTCTCTGAGATAGGTAGTACTATCTAGGTATTTTTTTTTATTAACAGTATAACTCAAGCTAGATTTTACTGTATTGGCAAAAATCAACATTCTCCAACCCCACACTTTTATTGGGCACAGGCAAGACAATATAGCAGATAGATTTGTTAACTTATTGATTTTCAAATGGCAATAAGATAATAGTATTCCAACATTGAAGCTAAAAGCAAAAATTTAGCTGAAGAAAGATCTCCCCACTGTCTGCTCCATGAGAAAGAAATTATATTTCATTTGTTCTAGGTAATGGTTTTATTTGGCCATTGGATAAATAGCCAAGTGTTTTCTCTATTACAAACAACATACTAGTATGCCAAAATGCATTTTAATTTTTAATGGCACAAAAATGCATTTCTCACTATTTTCTGTCAGGAATTCACTTGGATTATAAGACAAGTTAAAAGGAAGCCCGTGGAAAGATAATGCCACCCTCCTGCAATCAGTTGTGATTCCAAAATTCATCTCTTGCAGAATGGGGGCCTTTCAGTTTGAGTTAGATGAAGGTTAGAGGGCTGGGATCCAAGCTCAGTTTAGAGCTATTCTCTCCACCCCCAGCCCATAGGCTCAAATTATCCTACTTCAGACACATTGTGTGAAGAACCATTCTCTGAAGAAGGTTGCAGTACTGGGAAAATGGAGGAAAAGAGAAGAAAGGGATAACCAGCAGCAAGCTGGATAGACTCAGTTATAGTGGTAATGACTGCACCATTGGAAGACCTGAACAGATTGAACATTGTGTCTGAAAACTCCATCTATTTCTGTGAAAAAGTGGAAAAGAAAAAGATACTTTTCAGAATTTAAGGGGATCTAATACAAACACTCGCATTGATTATTGCCTGAAGTTAGCTCTCTAAATTTCAGTCAGGTCTGTCAATTAAGGGGATAAATGGGACATTTGTTATTTTCCACATATAGTCATTACAAGTTAGAAAGCTTAGTATTTCCAAATCACACTACAGATTTGGCCTTGCATCAAATTATCAGATCAATCTGATAGAGCTTGTTTTATGAATAAAATACTTGAACAAAAAGTAAATAATGAAATTCTAAAACATTACCAACATAAACCAGTTGTCTATAATAATTGTCACATTAGTCTTATATTTTTGTTTGGACAAAAGGTGACAGTTGTGTGCATTTGCTTTTGCCTCGGGTGCTCACTCATATCTCTGTAAATTTTGGAAAACAGCTTTGAGACTTTTAGCCCTTTTCAATTGTTCATATTTTTGCCCCTGTTTACTCTTGCCAACAGCTCATGAGAACAGATTAACTTTAAGGGCCAGCGAAAAGACACATGAATCAGATTGGAAAAGCCCTGAGGCCCATGGCTAACTAGACATGAAAAATAAATCTTAGGAAAGCCTTTGTGGTCTTTGATTTTATGTTTAATAGGAGCAATAGAAGACAATATTATATCTCCCTTCTAATTTAGTGTCAAGAATCACGGGATGCAAGGCCACAAATTGCCGGTCTGATTAATTTTCCCTGGAGCCAAGAGCAAATATGCAGCTTAACTGCTCATAACATTATAAGCCCAGTGCGAATCTGAATTTGGCATTGGTGGATATTCCGAATACTATATAAATTATGTTACCGCTTGTATTTTCATCCTAGAACAATTGTGCTTAGTCTTTTTATCATCATTATAATCTGTACATATTCACATGGCTGTGCTTCACAGGACTGTTTCTCCAGACCAAAAGATAAATAAAAAAATTAAAATGCAGTACATTGAAGGAAGAATTGACTATAATGTGACTCCATGACATCAACTTTCCATTATATTTCAAAGCATTCTGTTACATAAACCAGCATTCCCGAGGCCCGTTCCCTCCAGGTGGTTAGGCTTTATCTCTCATCATCTCAAGAGGTGATAGAAAAATAATCCAACACATATGGAATGAGGAAGCGTCCTTTTCTACATTCTGAAGTTATACAGCACAGACACAAGTTTCTGTCCCATTAAAGAAAAGGTTATGGTGATAGCTATGGGTTCATTTATATTTTTCACCCCATGGAGGGTATTTCTGCATAGAAGACAAACATACCAGAGACTTTTTTAATGAAAAAAATTCCACTAGGAGTGGAAGATGTGAAGATCAGGACCAAAGGCCACCCTTTTGCGTCTAATGAGCTTTGTATTTCCACTTCATGGTTCTTTGACACAGACAGAGAACAAAGATTAGAGAAATTTACCTGCTGCCTTTGCCAAAGGCACAAGTAAACAAGAACCATAGTGCTGAGAGTTGATGGAGAAAGGGAATTAAATGTCAGCATCTAATTAACAAATTCCCCTCTGATAGTTTTTAGATCACCTGAAGATCGTCAATATCCATGGGTTACACTTCCCGCAGGACCATTTTTTAATTTATCACCCAATTTCACCTAACCAGCACATCTAATTACATTGTTGGTTTATTGACTTTGCTATTTGTGTTTTCTCCCTATCTCAGGCTATGAAGACAGTTTTGTGCTATTGAATGGAGACAAAAAATTGTAATGCTCTGGGTGAAAGAAGTGTTGGTCCAGTGCTTTGGAAGACTTGTGTGGGAAACAATGTTGCCTCTCAACCTCATGATTACTTGGCCTGTGATGCATAATCCTGCCAACCAATAAACTAATCAAAGTAATCAAATTTGACACCCTGGAATGATCATACAGATCAAGCTGCTGCATAAAGTTACTTGCTTTGGATGGATTTCTTTTTAAACTTGTAATGCATGTTTTATGTATCATGCATGAATAAAAGTAATAGGTTTTGTGCCACCTGTAGGGGGAAAACACTCAAGCTCAAAATATGCATATTTTTATGTACTGGCCAGAATAATTCAGATTGGAATGGGAATGCACGCACACACACACACACACACACACAGATAGAGTGCCTGTTCATTTTATGACTGGACTGAAAATTCTCTCTTTTTGAACATCCTAGCTGTAAATCTTTTACTACTCTACTGTCCTTCACCCTACGGCTGTCCCCCCCAAAAAACCCCAACCCCTTTTAGTCTTAGAAAGACTGGAAAACAAACTAGATCATCTAAATGAAGCAAAAAGGCAAAGGAATGCAATACCTTGAGTACTGTCAGTGAGGCTATTCATTGTTAGTGCCTAGCTGCTACATCGATTGGGGCTTTAGAAACAGCGGAGATAGTGGTAAATGGGTAAGTGATGGACGTAACAATTTACAGCACAACTCAATGCCACCTTTTCGTGCTGTAAAACTGAATTCCTTATCAGAAGGTCAGGGCTGCCCCAAAGCCTTATTACCAGAATATTGCGGGCTGTGTTTCTTTTTCCAAGTAAGCCACAGGCAGTAGAATAAATAAGAAGTTGATGATATATGAGAAAGGCTTCAAAATATAAGGATGAACAGAAAGGGTTTGACTTGACCCTTGGCAAAAAAAAAATAATTTGATAGGAATAGCTGAAATTCAAGAGGATAGATTTTATCAACAGAAGGAAAATTTAAGAACTATCAAGGCTGAGGAAAATTTATTGGCGACCCAGATTCATACAGTATATCTTGAGATTTAGTTCCCTTCCACACTGCCACATTTTTTTTAGCCAACCCATGTTTGTTCTCATAGTAGTGAATCTTGAAATGCTGAAAACCAAGGTTGTGCAAACTTTGAAGGAGTGCTTCGTTCTTCAGAAAGTGAAATACTTAGGTTTCTGATTGAGGTAGTTACTAAGAGCATCAAATGGGGCTACCAGGCATGCTGAGTTTGTGTGCGAAATTCTCTTGCATCTATTGGAGCTGATACAAAGTGCTTCCATGAGACAAGATGCATCCCAGGCTAGGATGAGCCAAATGACATCACTTCCCCATCTCATTGAGGCCAGGTATGACCACCTTGCGTTCTTCTGCTGAGAACAGCACACGAGGAAAGCACTGCTCTTACCAGCAGAACAGTTAGAAAGCTAATGACACTAAAAGTGCATCCCATATTTCTCCCCATGGAGTTGGATTTTTTTTTTTAAAAAAAAAAACCCTAGTCCTTTGTGTTCAAAAGACTGATGAACTGCAGGGATGAAGATATCATGGCTTTTCCATGTGAGGTGGGAAGAAAGCCCAGAACATGGAAACCTAATTTTGGCCAATAGGAAAGCAGCTCTGCAGGGATGCATCATTTCACACGAAAAGCCAGACTTCCAGCAATATCTGATATACTGCAGCTGATACAGAAATAAATCAGATATAGAAAGAAATCATTGCACAGAGACAAAGGCTTGGGGTCCCAAGGATGTAAAGCTGATTGGAAGTTGTACAGATGTTGCGTGTGAAGTATCAAAGACTTGCAATTTAAGTATTTAGCTCCCAAATCTTCAAAACATAGAATTCATCCCACTCTCAGCGGAAATCACAAAAGAGTCCATTTTTCTTGCTGTCATTTGAGTCATATTTCATGTTGTATGCTTGTCTTAGAACTCTAGCAGAAATGCTCACTTTTGTAATTCATCTTGAAACATCTAATAATTAATAATAAATAAATATTCCCCAAAGTGGAAAATGTTGCAGCATACTCCTGCTCATCTCAGTCAGATTACACTTGCAGTAAGTAATTTATTTCCCTGGTTTCCCAGCCTCAATTTTACCAAAAGACATTAATGTCCCTCATATAAATGTTGGACATTTTCATTATTTATTATCCTCTATATTATCTAATGTATTGTAGAGAGTATGGAAGATAATCTTAATAGAAATATGCAAAGGACTGATGTTCTTTGAGGAATTTGCAAGCCTTGAAGTTCTGTTTATTCGTCTCTGTCTGTCGGAACCATGACAGATGGCCCTTTTATGACTTGTGGACTTCTGCTCCCAGAATTCTGAGCTAGCATGGATGACTCAGGAATTCTGGGAGTTGAAGTCCAAAAGTCACAAAGGTGCCATCGTTCCCACCTCAGGTTTAAAGGAAAGAAACTGGAGCATCCCATGGGTTGCTAGATCTGATGGGTTAAGCAAAAACAATGGGAGAAATGTGGTCCCACAAATAGCTAGTACCTATGCCATGCAGGATTTCATAGGTGACAACCAGCATTAGGGTTGTCCATTCAGTCATTTAAATACCGGGTAGTAGCTTTTATGCTTTCTCTGTGTAAGTTTTCGTGCTTCCCAGACTTGGATTCAACCACGAATCTTCAACCTTTCACTGTACATGGCTTACATTGGCTGCTAAACTCCCTCTTGGCTGAAATCTTTCAGATATGTGAAATGCACAACTATTGTAGGGAAGCATGTTTATCACAACTAGAGTGAAGCCACATTAAATTATTGATTACCTTCCAACAGTACAGGATATATTATCCTTTTATGCTTCCTGCATGGCCTTGAAGCTGGCTGTTGGCTGTTGACATAACTGACATATTTGCCTTGAAATATTTCTGGCTCTTGACTTATCCCTAACATCAATTTGGGATATAACCTAATCCCAGAATCTGAAAAATTGCCCCATTGTGTCAGAACTGCTAATGTTTGCTGATATAAAGGAACGGGGAGGAAGCTATTTCCACTTCCAGAGTCCTTCTTTCAACCACTATATTTTCTACCTCTGCCTTTAAAAATGGGGAAGAAAATAGCAGATAGCCCCTTCTAACTAGCCTGACTGTCCACTGAGGGTGGGCAGGGAGGAAATGGCAACATGCACACGGTGACATCATCACACAGATGCTGTCTGACCCTCAGTTCTTTATGCCCACTTCTTTTTCTTATGCATTCCATTTTCGGGTACTGCCATTCTGTTGGGAGGGGGGAGGCTTGCTCCTTCAGGAGGGGGGAGGTTCTGCAGGCTCTGAGATGTGTTTCCTTTGCTTTGTTCTATCTTCTTTGAAGTAACCCTCTCCGGGTGTGAAAGGAGGGAGGAATGTGCCTTCAGGCATCTGCCTTATCTCTAGTTGGAGGAAACGTGACAGCCGAGGAACTGAAACCCTGGGAGCTACACTTTTATCGCCTAGTTCTCATAACAACTTCACACTTATGGATTGGCCAACATCAGACTTAACAGCCAGACATTGGGGAGAGGTTGAAAGAGCATTTTTAATGTAACGTCTTATGCAGGAAAAATTCAGATCTTGCCTAGCTCTCCTGCTATCACTAACTCTCAATAAAAGTTCCTTTTGAAACGATGTGAGTTTCAAGAGCTCTGCTTTCTTGGGAGCACTAGCTGAGGCAGCCCCTTACAGATGCTGTGATTTCTGCATTTCCGACACAAATAACCACAACCTCTGCATGAAGCTTGTTGTCTTTCTGACTTGTTTCTATGGATGTTGTCAGTACCTAGTTTATTGGATATTCCTGCCAGAGCCTGTGACCAGTTTTGACCTATATCTTTAATATATCCTTCCATTATTATCCAGATGAAGAGCCCAGGTGTTTTATCGAAATGTAGTTACTGAAGATTAAAGTTATTAAGGCTGTAAGATTAAAGTTACTGGAGCTACAAAACAAAAGGCAAAGAGAACTCTTGTGGGGGGGGGATTTGGGAGGAGAACTAAGATTTCCAGTTGAGCTGTTGCACATTACCAAAGGAAAAAAAATACAAAGGAAGTGAGATGCAGTTAGAGGGCAAGCAGTGTGCTGTGAACGATTTGTTCAAAACTGCTTTACAACTGATTTTTGCCAGTTGCAGTCTGCATGTTGCTATGTAACAGTACCTTCCAGTAGAAAATGTCCTGGTACAATTTAAATAAGTTTGATTTATTTTTCCCATGTTCAGCCATCTTTGTGACACATCCTGCTGTGCCTTTTTTACAGAGGAGAATTGGTATTAATTCTGTGGGATAAAACAATATTTTCATTTTATAATAAAAAAAATAATACAGAATAAATAAAGAAATGTAAGACAAATAGACTTGTTTAAATATTTACTGCCTATTCTTTTTTTTCCTTTTTCTTTTTGAAAATCACAATAAAGCCAAACAACTGGCTTGCATTCAGATATAGTGCTGAATACATTTTCCTTGAAAAGTGCATAAAGTTTGCAAGCTATGTAAACTTCATTTTTAATTTTTTTGTATTCATATATATTCTAGCCAGATTTAAGTTTAAAGTTCATGTGGAAATTCTTGCCAAAACCACATGATTTTTGATTAAGAGAAAACCTTGATATATAAATGTCACTACATGTTAAAATATTTTCAATTTTCCCAGTGAGGCTGTCATTCCATATATAAAGCAGTTTTTACAGGAAAGAATATAAAAATATGCTCAGTTCTGCAATTTTTCATTTGCAGGAATTACTGATCAACTAGTCAAGGGCCAACAAAGACTGTTCACTCCCTCAACAACAGGTTATCTTTTAGCCATTCTCTTTACCATGCTGCCTTCAATTCATCCTTCCACACAGAAGCTGAAGAACAAAGCTCACAAAAGCTTACATGGGGATCTGTTTTTTTATTTTATCCCCACAACAACACTGTACAACTACACTCTAAATAAGAGTAGTAATAATAATAAAGTTGGAAGGGACCTTGGTGGTCATCTAGTCCAACCCCCTGCTTAGGCAGGAAACCCTATACCATTTCAGACAAATGGCTGTCCAGTCTCTTCTTAAAAACTTCCAGTGTTGGAGCATTCACCGCTTCTGGAGGCAGGTTGTTCCACTGGTTAATTGTTCTAACTATCAGAAAATTTCTCCTTAGTTCTAGGTTGCTTCTCTCCTTGATTAGTTTCCATCTGTTGCTTCTTGTCCTGCCTTCAAGCGCTTTGGAGAATAGCTTGACTCCCTCTTCTTTCTGGCAGCCCCTGAGATATTGGAACACTATCATGTCACCCTTCTCTTCATTAAACTAGACATACCCAATTCCAGCAATCGTTCTTTATATGGTTTAGCCTCCAGTCCCCTAATCATTTTTGTTGCTCTTCTCTGTACTCTTTCTAGAGTCTAAAACTAACACATTGTAACTCTGAGATAGACATTATAGGCACCACTGGGAGTGACTGATCCAAAGTCACTCAATGAGTTTCCATGGCTGAGGTTTACTAAATTAGCAAAATTTAATAAATTTAGTAAATTTAATTAAAATTAGTAAGACTGATTTTGTTGAAAAATGGTAAACTATAATGACTTGATTGAATACCATTATTCATGGATTAAAGAAGACCAATATTTGCTATTGCAATATGTGCTAATTAACTCATCAATGCAAAGATTTTACATGCAGTCACTGTTTTGTCAATAACCACCATCCATAGGCAGTTTCCCTTGTTTGTTCCCCTACATTGCATTTCTGATAATGCCTTTTCCTCTTTCCCCCTTTTTTAAAAATGTGTGAGTACATTCATATGAGTGCATTTATATGAATACACACATATAAATAATGCCCCATTCATCTTTTTAATTTTAATCCATGAAAGCATATGATATAATTAACTCGTTCTTTAAAACACATTATATGTATTGAATCCTATACCACTTTAGTCCATGTGGACCATTGTAGAATGTGGTCTTATTCAGGGTCCATATTTTTCTGGATAATATTCCCCAATTAGTGACATTTTCTAGGCATAGATCCCTACAAAATGGAAAATCTCTTCAATAAGATACCACAGCATAATTAATCTGTTAGTATACAAAAAAACAAAAATCAGAATTACTAGGATTAATATTGATTGGCTACTAGGACCCAAAGTCTGGTGGGACCAATGGCTATATTTTTCTCCACTGCAGACAAATAAGTCAGAAAATCTCTTGGATGTATATGCACTCAGTCAACAATGATAAGCAATTTTAAGTCTGCAATTAAAAAAGCTGATACAGATAGGCTGTGAAATCAGAATTGATTAACCTGCTTTTATCTGCCCTACATTTGGAGGTGGTGGTGGGCATTACTGATCTTGCTATTGTTTGGTTACCAGTGTTCTCTTTGTTTTTCAGCTTTTCTACTTGCCCATGTTTCCCAATCTGAACTCCATGGAGAGAAGTCCCATCAAAGGATTTAATTCAAGTGCAGGAGGCCATTGGGATAGTTGTATGTTTATAGGTTCCTTGTCACTAAATAAATACAAGGGCTTCTCTGTTATGGTGCCTGCTCCCCTCCACTTATATTGCCCAAGAGATCCTTATGGCGCTGCAAAAGTCTTTGAAAACCTGTTTTCTTAAGACTTTGTTAGGGTGGGTACTGATCCCCTGTAGGATTTTTTTTTTGCTCTCTATGATTTGCTTTTTAAAAAAAATTGTTGCTGCTTTTAAAAAATGTAGGTTATCCAGAGTTGCTTGGAGTTGGGGTGTAAAGAGTAAGGAAGATGACTTTGATAAAAAATATGCAGGAATTGTTACCTAGGCAAAGGGCTCTAAAACATGTTTTGTACCTCAAAAAACTAGATAATATTCAAAAGTGGCCCAGGCAGATGCCTTCCTAACTCACTGGGGTATAAGTGAATGGTATTTCCAATTCTTCCTGTGGATTATTTTCGGTCCGGTCTACCTAGTTGGGCCAGAACTAGCCTTTTAAATCAATTCAATCATTTAACAAGGAGCATTCATGTGCATTTCACCTAAATTCCAGCATCTTCTATGGCTGGGTCTTCTGTGTTTTGATCCAACACTCAAAATAATATAACTGATTAGTGCTAATAGGATTATGTAAAAGAGAAGCACCTAACTAGATGATCCTCAGTACTCTTGTGGTAGAGTCATTAACTAAAATTTCATTTCCAGAAAGATGCTATTCATCTATCAGATTTGACACTCTGTGTCCACCACACTCCCCAGTCTTTTGGGCAGAACAGTTTCAGAAAAAGGACTTTGTAGCAAATAAAAAATGGTAGAAGGAACATGTTTAAATTGTCACCTCCTTCTGGGTAATTGAGTGAAAAGGTTAATTTGCTAAAATTCAGCTAAAGGCTGAAACTCTTGAAAGAAAACTAGACTCCACTGAAATGAAAGACATATAATTTGATTACGTTTCTACCTGAAATGTTCTCCTGAATTCCCAAACTAGCATGTATATGCTAGATGTATGTATGTATGTATGTGTGTGTGTGTATATACATACACATGTACACAGTGCTTTTTTCTAAAAAAAAAAAAAAAAGGTGCCGGAACTCACACATTTCATGCAACCTGCCTTGCCTACCCTACAAGGTTCCATCTAAAAAAAGTGCCGGAACTCCATTCTGGGCGTTCTATGAGAAAAAAAGCCCTGCATGTACATACATATATGTATACTAGAACTGAGGAGAAAATTCCTAATAGTGAGAGCATTCAAGCAATGGAATAGCTTGCCTTCAGAAGTTGTGGGTGCTCCATCACTGGAGGCTTTCAAAAAGAGACTGGACAACTATTTGTCTGAAATGGTATAGGGTCTTCTGCTGGAGCACGGGTTGGACTAGAAGACCTACAAGATCCCTTCCAACACTGTTATTCTATGTTCTGTGTTCTATGTCAGCATATGTTTATATCTGTGCCTCTTGATCAAAACTCCTTAAAAGTGAAGGCTGTAATTTTTAAGCCTCTTGTTATTCTGCTCCATTTACACAGGTATTTGCATGCAACTTTGTGTTCTTAGCTTGAACTAAAGAACTTTGTCACAAACATCTGGCTCCAATAGGCAGCTTTAAAAATATAAGATGAAAGGATCTCCTCTATATAACTTACCCTGTTTTTATTTTTGCCTTTTCAAAATACATTTATGACTTTCCTTATTGCAGTGACACACGTTGCTATATAGGGGAAAAAGACATATTAGAAGCTACACACTCGCAACCTGAATTCATCAAAGCATGCACCAGATAAGTACCTTTAATTATACAACTTTATATTACTTCACACCCAGCACTATGCAATTTGGTCCTATAAACTTTAGCTGCATGTTTCGCAGCTCATATTATGCATAGGCCAGATGGAGTCCATTGAAGTCATTATATGAAAAGTGAAATAATACCTGGCTTTAGCCACACTCATTCATGTTGATTAAACATTATACTCACAGTATTGTACTTCTCCCAGAAGTCATTAGGGTTTTTTTCCAGAAAGAAAGATAATTCTCATCACCAATGAACTTGGCACAATTAACATTCTGCAACATTACAGAGATGGTATGATTATCTTAGAATTCATACTGAATGAAATACTTGCTCCTTGGAATCATATTAATATTAAAGCAGTATAATTATTAAGCCAGATTCATAAGGATTGACCTGCATACAATCTTTTCCTTCCTATTATTGAGGACAGAGTGAACATTTCCACAAAGAAAATAACTAAACATTTATATAAGAAATCCCTTACATTCAACATTTATACAAATGGAGTAAGCAACTTAAATTTCCTGACTGATTTCCATAATGCAGTAAATATCTTTTTTTATATAAATATTTTATTGGTTTTTAACTATAACAATCTCCAGTGCCTGGTGTACAGCATGTTGTCTTGGTTTATATTTTAATAAGAAAAAAAGGACAGTAATAATTAATTAACAGTCAATAATGATTAAATTTGATAATTGCATAATTAATATACTAATTAATAATACATTTCTTTGATCTTCCCTTCTCCCATTTGTATTTTCCTTCTTCAATCTTAGTCAAAATATAATTCTTAATATTTTCAACATATAAATAATTAGGTATAGGCATTTTTTGTATTTATACAAATAATAATAATCTCTCTATATAACATTTTTTTCAGCTTATATTATTCTCATAACCATCATCTCATTAGTTCAGCATACATCCTATTTTTATAATTTTTGTTCGCGTAGGTTCCCTTATATTCAATCCAATTCTTATCAGTCATAATTTCTTCATATTAGTCATCTCACTGTCTAAATTTTCCCATTTAGGTACATCATTGATGGCTAAAGTAATAGTTTTGTACAATATATAAGAATCAAATGGAATTCTCATTTCTTGGTTAGAATTTGAAAGATGAATGATGAAAAATGACCTAGCCACTCTACTTGTACATAGAACTGTTTGTGAGGATTATTGCAGCACACCCTAGAATAACTACCGGTACCTAATTTCAACTAGATTAAGGTAGAAAAGCTGGTATAGCAGCAGGCATCACACTATACATACACTATTCAAGAGGAACCTCTGGGGGCATCCTTACCCTTTATTACATTATGAAGGCTAAATGTCCCAGAATAAGATGGCTCCAAGATTTATGTCTTCTGTCAGGTCTTTGGCGGTTTCCTTAAGCAAAAGGGGTATGAGAAATTTAGCAAGTGAACTAATTTCAATTAGAACCAGTACATCTCCATATACTTTAGGGCAGAGACTTTGGCTGGTTGCATAAAGAAGGAGACACTGCTACACCTGTGAATGAATACCAATGAGGGTGTATCCTATTGAAATAAAACCTAGCTAAAAAAATTATCTCTTAAGCGAGTTGCTTAAGAGTTTGGCCTGACTTTGGTTTACTTGTATTTGCTACATTTCATTACTTCTAACTTTTTCACCACCCCCCTACTGAATTTGACCTAAGGAACTTGTGGATTAAATGAAAGAATTAAATAGTAACACTCTTGTGGCTCATTTACTGTTGATGGTGAGTCAATCAAATTCTGTTTTCCCACTGTTTCCTGGCTTCTCCATCTGTGTGAATTCATGACCCAGTTTTTTATATGTTCCACTCTGTTACAATTTCCCCTTGGAATTTAATTGCTTCTGTTTCACATTTGGGTGCTAAAAGCCTGACAAAGGTTGCACAATTCCCTTCAGCTACAGAGCCTATTTATATTGCCATATAAACATATGCCATATGTTTGCAGTGAGATGATTAGTAATAAAGGGGAGAAAATTAAAGAGAAATTAGCAGCTCTTTACGTGGAATCTGGTTATCTCCCAAGTCTCCCTTCTGATGTAGTGGGAAGCAAGCGGATTGGAGAAACCCCATTATATGATCCATCTCTTTCTGCTGCATAAGAACAGTTGTTAGTTGACAGAAGTCACACTGTATATCCATCCAATGATATCTTTGATAGCAGCCAAAATACCAGTTTTTTAAAGCTGTATATAAAAAGCCCTGTAATCAGTGTCTTCTCCACTGAAACTGTTTCCAAGAATATCTTTAAGTCTTTGCACAGAGTTGTGGTCTTTTTCAGTTTATCTAATATAAATAAGCCATGACTTGGCTATACAAGGAAACATGTACCAGATGGATTTATCCTGCAAGGTAAAGGCATTAAGTGTCACAAATTCTTACCTAACACCTACTATATGACAATACTCAGTGATCCTCAGTGTATTGGATCAATGAGTATAATAGGTACTTTGGCTATATTCAGAATATTGAGTTGAATTAATCCAGGCCACTTCCATTTTTGGGTTGTTGTTTTTTGCAAGATTCTTGTTTTCAGTCCTGACACTATGTACTTTCTATTTAAATTTGTTATATATAGCCACATCATGGATAACTATGACAGCTCTGTAAATATGACTGAGCTACATTAGGTAAACTAACTAAATGTCATTTAGTTTTCTTAAAATGTTTTATTAAAGATTACAATATACAAATAAAATTAATAGAAAGTACAAAAGGTTAAAAAAAGAGAAAGGGAAAACATTTAAAAGACGAAAAAAGAAAAAGAAGAAGTAACTTCCCCCTTGTTCCAGCAAGTATACTGTATACAATGTTAACAACTTATCACCATCTCTTAAAATACAACAATCTCTTCACCCCATATCTCACTTCACTCTCTATAAACATACCAAAACATTCTCATCATCCTTGCTAATCAGCAAAAGTACATTAAGCAGCACCAGAAATAATCACATGTCTACAGTATTATAAACTTAATCTAATAAACCCACTTCATTTTCTTTTTCTTACATTTATATCTCCTTATCTATTCTTAAATAAATCTCACACACCTGATCACTGAAATACCATCAATAACCCCCCCCAAATAAATGTTATCAGAAATAATAATATAACTATTTTAATCATTTTAAAATGTAACAAATAACCTCTTTCCCATATAATTCTTTATCATTAAAAGTAAAACTTTAAAATATCTTTTTGCAATCCTAATCAGAAAAAATCATAAATTGCCAGAAATACAGTAGAATTTTTAGCTGTAGAGCAAAATCTTTAAAACAATTTTGTCCAAATTGCCAAAAATAATAAAAAGACCCAGAGTTGCCTTACTGGTAAAAGGGATAGCACATAAATTTAATAAATAACATAAATAAATAACCTCTTTTTTAAAAACTTGGTTATATAAACCCACTCTATAGATAATCCTTGATTTACAACAATTTGTGATGATTCAAAGTTACAATAGCACTGAAAAAGGTGATTTATGATTGGTTTTCACATTTACAATCATTGAAGCATCCCCATAGTCAGGTGATCAAAATTCGGATGCTTGGCAAGTGGTTCACATTGAGCTCAACAAGTCAGCATGTTTTTCTGTAGAACTGTCAAAGCCATTCACTAACCACGACACCCACTATTTGTTGTATGGTAAACAGATTTCAATGTAAGTGATTTTTCTTTATCTCCCTTACTTTCTCATCAGTGTTAGCAAATAGGGAATGCTAACAGGATTTTAGCAATCGTATACGATTTTAGCAATCGTAGCAAAAGGCATGGAAGAAAGAAACTTCTACTTTGGGAAAAGCTAAGAGTTCAGTGTGGAGTGAAAAGATAATTTCCTGAACATATGTTAATTGCAAGGGTGATTTATTGATTGTGCATTGTGGGCAACTTAAGGATAGGCTTTTTCTGACTGAGTTTGCAGGCTTGTGGAATTATAGACCAGTCAGCCCAAAATTGATATCTGTGATCATTCTAGACCAGGGGTGTCAAACTGGCGTCTGCGGCCCGGATGCATCATGCGCAGGCCACATCCATTCCCGCCTCTGCAAAGGCAAAAAAGTCACAATACATCACATGACACGATGGAGTTTGTCACCCATGTTCTAGATCAAATCATAAGATAGTTGATCTCTAAGCAATAAAACAGTGATTGCAAGAGATCAGCATGCATTTTTCAAAATCAACTCTTGTAAGAGTAGCTTTATTCATTTATTCTTTTGATTAATTTTTTTAAATAAAATATCATTTTTGGTAGACTCTATGAATGGTATAAAAATAATATATCTCAGCTTCAAGAAAACATTTGCCAAGTTATCACATGACATTTTATCAGCAAGTAATTAACTGGATATCATGTTTATTGAAAAAATACAGGACTGGTCTGAAAACTCTCTACAAAGAATTATTTTCAACAAGTCTTCATCCAAGTGGAGGGAAATATGAAGATGCACTAATTACTGCACTAATATTTTTTAAATGCCTCAATTAATGATTTAGGTGAACATCTGGAGGAAAGCTTGTCAAATTTTAAGATAAGAATTAAAAGATACCTAAATACTATGAACCTCTAAAATGTTAGAAGGACTCTGTGCGACTTCCCCTACCCTCACTAGTGATTTCATTGGACCTAGGAAGGATTGGGCAAGAAATGTATTTACTTTTCACTATTTTGAATAAGTAAATGTTGACTATTATAGCAAATAAAAGAGTTGTATAAGTTCATAAAATCAAACAGTTTCATTACCAACCCTCCCAAACCAAACAATAGCATCCATAATAATACCAATAATAATAGGTGCTTTGGTGCAATCCCAAAACACATGGAGCACTATTTGAACTCCATTGGCATTGACAAAATCACCATCAGTCAATTGCAAAAGGCAGCTTTGTTTGGAACAGCTTAAATCCTGTGACAATACCTTTATCACCATCAAGTAACAACATCAGCCTATCCTAATTCCTTGGGAAGGACTCAATAGGTGGATAAAAAAAAGCCAAATTCAGTCTAAATATTCCACTGACTGTGTGATGAACATTATGGATCTATTGTTCTGAATATTATTATTACCCATAAAAATAATGGATACTAAGAACAGGCTAAAACATAGGAAGAACGGTTGTAGGAATTGGATATGTCTAGTCTAGTGAAAAGAAGGATGGAGGGGAGACATGATAGCATCTTCCAATATCTCATGGGCTGCCCCTGAAGGCAGGACAAGAAGTGACAGATGGAAACTCATCAAGGAGAGAAGCAACCTGGAACTAAGGAGGAATTTCCTGACAGTGAGGACAATTAACCAATGGAACATCCTGCCACCAGAAGTTGTGGGTGCTCCAACAACTGGAGGTTTTTAAGAAGAGACTGGACAGCCACTTCTCTGAGAGGGTACAGGTTCTCCTGCTTGAGCAGGGGGATGGACTAGAAGACCTCCAAGGTCCTTTCCAACTCTGTCCATTGCCTCACTTAGCAATGGAAATTTTGGGCCGTAAGTTGAGGACTACCTGTGGAAAGCAAATCTTGCACTGCTCTTAGGCCAACACAGCAAAGTTAAGCAGAGAGAAACACTTCCAATTTGAGGCAGAACCTTCTCAATAAAAATTGATCATATGTTTCATGGGAAGGTTGAGCTTGCTTACATCATTTCCTGGGTTTCATTTTCATTTTGACAATAGTCACTTTCATTCATCGGTCTCAGAAAACAAAACAATAAAGGTATCTTCTTATCTTAAAACAAGTTCTCTTAAAACTGCTTAAAATTGCTACAGTGTGTAAAACACTGGCAGGATTAAATTGATTTAATTTTCTCTTTCCCAGAATAGCCATATTGAGACAGCCCTTGATTTCTTTTACAGAGTATGTCAGGTCATATAGTCAGAGGTATTTTTTTAAATTGTTGTTGCATAGAAGCTTTGTGTCCTCTTGTCAGCCTTGCAAGATTTTCCAGACAAGAAGCACACCCAGAAGTATTAACTCTAATCTTATTGTAGATTAGGGTTAATTCTGAATAAAGATTATTATTATTCAGAACAGATGTACCTTCAGACTAGTAAGAATTTTAATAATAATAATAAAGTTGGAAGGGACCTTGGAGGTCATCTAGTCCAACCCCCTGCTCAGGCAAATGGATATCCAGTCTCTTCCAGTGTTGGAGCATTCACAGCTTCTGGAGGCAGGTTGTTCCACTGATCAATTGTTCTGACTGTCAGGAAATTTCTCCTTAGTTCTAGGTTGCTTCTCTTCTTGATTAGTTTCCATCCACTGCTTTTTGTCCTGCCTTCAGGCGCTTTGGAGAATAGCTTGACTCCCTCTTCTTTGTGGCAGCCCCTGAGATATTGGAACATTGCTATCGTGTCCCCCCTCGTCCTTCTCTTCATTAAACTAGACATACCCGATTCCAGCAACCGTTCCTTGTATGTTTTAGCCTCCAGTCCCCTGATCATCTTTGTTGCTCTTCTCTGTACTCTTTCTAGAGTCTCAACATCTTTTTTACATTGTGGTGACCAAAACTGGATGCAGTATTATTCGGAATCTTACAAGGTCTGAAAGTACATCTCTCCCTACTTATCTCAACAGTCCAAGGATGTTTGCCATGCCTCCGTCCCTTCTTTCTCTGGATTCAGGTGCCTCTTTACCTGTTGTCTAGTTTTCAGCTCTTCCTCCTGTCTCCCAAGGTCATTTCCACATTCCATTGCATCTCTATGCATGACTTCTTTTCTTTCGAAAGGCAATGAGTGTGTTAAAAGACAAAATATTAATTTTTTAAAAAAACCACTCAGGATCCCTACAGGCCTCTGGACTCATACTGAATGCTTTTCATTCAACATCCATCAAGGTGCTCATCAAAGGAAGTCACTTCCTGGTATCCCCCTATCCATTTTTTTCATAACACTCTGCTATGAATCAAAACCTACATTTTGAGAAACACTGCTTTAGAAGATAGAAACAAAATTCCAAATGTTCTTGATAAGTTAGAGAAATAAGGCTAATCTAAATTTAAGAGAGACAAATGCAAAGTTCTTCATATAGGAAAAAGAAATAAAATATACAGGTAAAACATGGGGGACTAGCTTGATTGAATGCAAGGTTGAATGCAATTTTAGTCCAAATATAACATCCAAATTATGGTGTGTCTGTGTATCTCTCTGTGTGTACAATAGTCACCCATCTGGGGAGATTTCAGAGCTAAAATGAACAGATGCCAGGATTACGGCAGCATTCAAATATTTGTTTAATTAGCAGAAGCAACACAGGTGTGATCTTATCCTTATTAGCCATGTCAGATAGTGGTGGGAAAAGCACTTTGCCATAACATGTTGGCAACAATAGCACCCAGGTTTATCTCATGGGCCTGTAGGACTTCCTTGGAAGAAATGGCAGGAAGAGACTAATTTCAGTAATAAAAAAATTCAGGTGCTGGCCAGCCTGGCAAAATAATTTTTACATTATGGGAAATAATTGTTTCATTACAGTCAGTACAGATCCCCACCCCATTCCCACCCCCATTTATAACAGTGTGCAATTCTGGGCATCCCATTTTAAACAAGTTTCAGAGACATTAAAAAATTGGAAAGAAGATACTGTAAGTGTTAACAAAAGAAGATGGTAGGAAATGGATATGTTTATCCTTGAGACAAGAAGACACAGAGGATAGCATTTTCCAAGAACCTGAAGGAGTGTACTCAGAAAAATGATTGAGACCCAGATCTAGAAGATCAAGACTCAGTTCAACACATGGAATAATGGATTTGGATTACAGGAAGACAGTAAGAGCTATCTGATAGTTGAACCAATTACCCAGAGTGGTGAGTTTCCCCCCTTCGTTGAATGTGTTCAAAAGCTAGACAGCCATTTATCTGGATACTTCAATTTTGGATTCCTGCACTGAACAGGAGGCTAGACTTGATTGTTTAACTGACCCCTCTCTGTTCTATCATCCTGTGCTATTCTGTTCCAATTCTTTGCATCTGGATAAAATGACAAACAGTTTGCATTTGGCTCCCTCATTTTTTTTAAAAAAAATAATGTTGAAAGCAATTTGAGGGAGCAATGAATAATCTGATCGGGTTGCAGAGCATGCTTTGCATGCATATAAGAATTCAGGATGTAATAAAGCCAGATAGAGATGCAGGACTAGGATGGGGAATTCCTGCCTAAAACTCTAGAAAACTGCTGCCAATCCCTATTTAAGATATTGAACTGCAGTGGAACAATGACCTGATTTAGGATAAATTATTCTACTGTGGCAATGCTCCCATTTTGCTCCAGTAGTTCCCTGAGGTCTAATGCTAGATTCCTTGGCAGCCTGGTCCCTTGTAAATGTGTCACTAGAAAGTCCAAAGCAGCACAGTTCTAACAGTGATTAATCACTGTGATATTTACTTTCACTACCTGGCTATGTTATGTTCATGTCATTGAACTCTTGAATTTAACTCAAAATCCAGAAGAAGGATTAACACATAAAGAATGAGAATGCTAAAGAAAAGGACTTGAACAATGTTGCTCTGGCACAAGATTAGGATATACTAGACAAGCCTCTGAGATAGTTTGACAGAAAAGTAGTGTAGTCTAATGTGATCACAATGAACATTAAATTTTAGCCAACTATATTTTTTTTACCCAATGCTAGCCAGTACTGTGATTATTTAAGAAGAGTTGTAGTGGCAAATCAATTTTTTTTTTTTACCGAACAGATAGATTATGGGCAGGCAAAAAAAGCAGTGGAAGTGGGACCAATATCTGACTTCCTGCCAACTTCCCCACTATATATGCTTGTAGGAAGCTGGCAGAGTGTGTTGGAAATCATGTGACCACAGGAACACTGCAATGGCCACAGCTTTGTGAATAAAAAAGGTCTGAACATCATAAGTCCTAGATTTTTATACATTCTCTAAATTAGCAGATTTTAGGTACCTTGATTTAAAAAAATGTTTTCATTATAATGCATTTGAAGTTACAAACACACAAATATATAAATACAAAGAGAGTTTAGTAATACATACATACAGTCTAGGAAGGAGAAACTTACATATAGTTTGACTTATCCCCGCCCCACCCCTCAGTTTTTTCTTTAGATGAAACTGCAAGAGATTGCCAGATTACTACTTTGCATTAACCCCAGAAAGGCATGAGAAAGTAAGAGAGTCAGGAATGCAGGATGAATCATTTATTATGGTCTTGCACCTGTCAAAATATTGGACAGCTTCTTTCTGGAGAATGTAGTCCTTCCAAATAAACTTCAAATGTATCTAAAAGATGCATAGTCAAACTGGGATAATCTCAAAGGTGTGTATGACTTTGAGGAAGATATATTTGAAAGGGATCCAATGACAGTAGTTTGACTGTAATTGCAGAAGATTAAAGGAACTTTTTCATAGGTTTCAGAAGAGGCAGGGGGGATTGACAACTCTCTTAAGATACCAAGGCAATAAACAAATAAATGCTGGTTGCTATATTCTTGTGGAAGTATGTTTCTTGCAGAAGCCCTCACCTCCACATTCTTGGTTCCTGTAAGAAACAATTTCCTTTTTTTGCTCAGGGGCAAGAACAATCAACAAAACAATTTATCCATAAATTTGTCATTTGAGATGGTAGGACTGATGATGACACTGCAAAACAGTAAGTGGAAAGAAGTTTGTTACGTGCTCCTCCTCTCATTTGGAATGTTAGTAGCCCTTCCAGTCAGATTTAAAGAACATGATATAAAACATCAGTGTATGTCCATATATCTCATGAGCACCAAGCATCTCAGATGATATGAGGATAGAACAATAATAGAGTATATGATCCCAGCAGTCTTTCATGGGTTCGAGCACCAGGAGATAAAGGGATTAAGCTTTCTAAAGGACCCTAAGTTTGGAAATTTCACTTTCTAATCACTTTCTAAAATTGCCTATTAATCATTTAAAATTTATTAGACCTTCAGAATAACAAATTTGAAAGTTACTGGGTGAATAAAGCTTTAACTCTGCTGTAAAAGAAAAATTAATTACAAGCTTAAGAACTTTAAAAAACTGAAAAACAGCTAAATAGGTTTTGGATCTAAAAGTTACAAATGGATTAAGGGTCTAGTTAAATTTGGAGTATTGACTTTTATTATAAGATTTTGGAATTAACTATAAAAAATCAGCAACCTATCATGGGAAAGAGACTTATTTTGTCTGTTCTAGCAATTATAAGTCATAATGAAAGATAATTGATAATTTTAGAAATTGGACACTAGAAGGGACTAAAGATTTTAAATAGAAGAAAAAAGCATATTAACAACCCCCTGATGTCAATTCATTCTAGTACTTACAAAATGATACGCAATGTTATAATATCAGAAATATTAAAGATCTTTTTTCCTGAAAAAAATTGGCATCTCTTTACAGATTTTTTTGCTGACGCCAGCATCAAAAACTTGATGTGTTATATTTTGCTTATAGATAAGGGATGGGATATAGGATGAAGATATATCTTTTTGTAAGTATAGGGGGTGAAGAGTTATTAAATTTTTCTATACTTGATGTAATGAAGGTTGGAAGTCACTTCTTTATATTTCTTTTCTTTTTCTTTATCATATTCTTTCTTTCTTGCACTTTCCTGCAATTCTTTTTTCTTTAAATTTAGTTTGTATTAGTTTTTACTATTGTAATCAAAATTCTTAATAAAACATTTATCTATATGAATATAAAAAAAGAATTGCACTGGAAAGCAACTATAACCCAGTAAAGTTCACACAGCAGTGGTATTTCTTGGGTGAATCACAGGGCACCCAAAACTGCACTCTGGACCTGTTCATTTTCTGGGTGGTCTTCAAGGGCAGCCTCATGATGGAGTAATCCAAACGGGAGATGATTAAGGCATGGATAAATATAAGGAAGACCTCTCAAACAAAGAAACGAGTGCAATTGGTGCACAAGATGGATTTGTGCAAAGGCACTCTCTGGCCGTGGCTGCCACTTGCTTTTCCAGCAGGAGATGTGAGTCCAAGAGGACACCCACATTGTGCACCAGATATTTGTGGGGCAGTGTTTACCTCACCCAGATTTCAATTGTCTTGACTCCAGAGCCCAAACCCCACAACCACTCCATTTTGGTAGGGTTGAGCTATAACTGGTTTTTCTCCATCCAGGACCTTAAAACCTCTAGGCACTGAATGTGCCCATGTAACATTTCTGCTTTGTAAGCTACACTGGTTGCTTTGGATGACATATCACTCATAAATTCCTTCATAGAATAGAACTTCTCTGAGGGATTATATTCTTATGCATCTCCAACAATTTCTTCCCATCCTACATGGCTTCCTCCAAGTTCCATCAATCATTGTCTTCTTATCAGACCCAGGAATTGGGCCTTCTCTGTCATAGTATCTGTCCTCTGGAACACTTTTTTTAAATCCAAGATTCACATAGTTTGCACCCTATCCCTCTTTGAATGAGTTCCTAAAACCTGGTTTATCACAGGCACTGGAATAGAAAAGGCAAAGGACCCTTTGTTCAATGTTTTGTTTTTTGAATGGTGTTTGGGTTTATTCCAAACTTTTTCTATTTGATGATGTAGTTCTCTGTTTTATTGTTGTGTTTTGTAAGCTGCCCAGAATCATGACATATTGAGGCAGCCTAGAAATTTACTGTAAACAAACAAATCCGTGAAGACGCAATCAAAGTATATCAAAGATTGGCAGTAGTTAGGAGTGGAATCTGGTCACAATAAATAGGCCAGTGCAAGAAAATAATCTAGAGATACCATCATTTTTCAGCATCTGGAAACATGGAGATGACAAATGGAGATGCTTTAGATCAGGGCTTTTCAACCTTTTCATCCATTGTACCACTTTTACGATATGGCAATATCCGAGTACCACCAGTTGCCTAGCAAGGTGTCAAAAACTTGATGACAAAAAAAATGGCACTGAAAAAAGTGCCCCCCAAGCCATAGCCGAGCAAGACATCTGCCTGCCCACCCGGCGGCGCTCTTCCTCCTGTCCGAGGTTTTCATTGTTGTGAGCATTTCTGTTGAGGATTGGCAGTGGGGGTGGGGTGGGAAGGTATTTGGTTTTTATTCCCCCCGTCTGCTGGGTGGTTGCAGCAGATTTTGGTCACTTCACATGACCCTGGGACACTGTGACTGTCATAAATATGAATCGGTTGCCAAACATCTGAATGTAATCACAAGATCCTGGAGATGCTGCAACATTCCAGCTGATCGACGCTTCTTCTGGGCTCAGCAGAAGCACCAGGATCAGTGTTGCTTTCCAGCTGATTGGTGCTTCTTCAGGGATCAACAGAAACACCAGGATCAGTGCCGAACTCCAACTGGAGCCTGGTGCTGATCCTGGCGCTTCCACTGAGCCCTGACAGTCCCGAAGAAGTGGTGATCAGCTGGAAAGTGGCACTGATCCTGGCACTTCTGCTGAGCCCTGACAGCCCTGCAGCTCCAGCCATCTCTTGCTCAGGCTTGTGCGGTGCTGCCACCGGTTCAGCTCATTCCCCTCCCCTGCTACCACTTTTCTAGGATGGTCACATACCACCTGCCAGGTGCCAATGTACCACAGGTGGTACCCGTACCACTGGTTGAAAAGCCCTGCTTTAGATTTGCTACTCCTGAGGCTCAAGAGTGGAAAAAGGGCCCTACTCTGTACTCATTCAGAAACTTTGGGTTTGCTAGAAGAGCAAAATTAAATGCCAAAAAGACTTCTTGAAACCCAGAATAGGTACATTGCCTGAGGTTAGATAGTCTTTGTAAAACTTCATATACTTTTTCTTCTTTCTATCCATATACAATAGATATGCTTCCTTGCCTAATTATCTCTCTCTAGAGAATTGTGTGTTCAGTTTGAAATGTTAATATTGTTTGTTTTAGCAGAACCAATATTTGTGTTGATTCATTATGTAATATAGTTCTTGATCTTTCTGTAAACTTCTTATACCTAAAATGGAAATACTTCTTATGATCTTGTATCTCTATCTTGCCTAAATACATATTTGAATCAGATAAGGTGGCTGAACATTAAATCTCTTATATGAGGTCAATACAGTATAAACAAATGCAGTAAAAGTTATGTTACTGGAAATGGCCACGACAGTGTCATAAGGTATAAACATTTAGGGAATTTTATATGTACAGTATATACTTTAATGAATTTTGTCAAATACAATGCCATCTGTCTAATAGGTAAAGTCTTCTGTCAATTTGTTATGCCCAGATTTAGAACATTCTTACTGACTTTTATGTACATAATCATAATAAATAAATATGCATTATTTAACCATGTTAACTAATTTGAACAGCAGCTTTTCAGAATAAGTTTTTATTTGTTACTGATTTCCTCCTTCATAAGTGATAGCTTAACAATTACCATAGATATCATTTCATCTGCTAATAATGAGTAAAGTTGCTTTGGGAGTACTTTATCTTATATGAAAGAGTAGACATTTTAAATTTCAGGGGAATATAAAACCGGAGAGATTGGTAATATTTAAGAAGTGAATTAAGTTGCTTTAAATAAAGCAAATCTTGATAAATGTAAAAGTTTCAGAATCTAACACTAAATAAAACAAACGCACAAAAACTCACCAAGTAAGTAAAATGTGGCAGAAATTAATCTATATTAGCAATTTTCACATGATATGCCCTTAAAAGGTTAGTTATTTTCTTATTGTCATGAGTAACATTTATCAATGTGCCCTAAAATCAATGAACTGGGTTCCCACCTCAGGCTGTGATTTAAACATGGCTTGTTAAATAATTTGGTTGGTCAGGTTTGCACTAACAAACCAAAATAGCCACAATCTTTGTATTGGGAGTTTATGACACTGTACTTTTTGGAGAACTGGAGGAGGTTGAGAAGATCATTTAAGCAATGACTTTTTAAAAATGAAACTCTATACAGGTAGTTCTCAAATTATAACCATTCATTTAGCAACAGTTCAAAGTTCTAATGGCACTAAAAAGAGTATCTTGCAACAGGTCCTCACACGTACAAAGATTACAGCATACCCATTTTAGACCACCCCAGCTGGCTTCAGACAAGCAGTCAATTGGGGGGAAGCCAGATTCGTTTAAAGACTGCATCATTCACTTAACTGTTTAAGTGAATCCAATAAGAAATTGAGTGTGACTCATTTAACAACTGCCTTGCTTAACAATGGAAATTCTTGTCCCAATTGTGGCTGTAAGTCGACCACTAAACAGTCACATTAAAGGGCTATCTAAGGTGCTGAAGTAGAATTCTTTACTCTGGAAAGATATAGTTCTTGTTTGTAGGAGAAAGATTGGCAGAGCTAGGGAAGGAATAAGAAGAGGGATCAGTTTAGAATTATTGCGTAGCCACAAACAAAGTCCAATTCCCACTGATTGTCATTGAACCGTATCTAATTCTAACCAAGTGCTGACCATTAGTTGAGACGATTCTTGTGCATAGGCTTTTAGCAATAAAACAGTTCATTTGGATTTATATGGGTTTTTTGTGCCTGATACATTTGTTGAATACCTACAATTTCAGTAGCAGAAAAATCTGCTATTTTTCATGTATTGTACATTATCCTTTCGGATAATACTAGTCCATAGCCCTAGATACAAGTATTTCACAGCTGAAGTTACTGTTGGAGTAAACTGCAGGTATTTTAAAATAAATACAAACACACTGGCATCAGCTTCGATTCAAAGGCCTACTCAAATCATGCAGTCAGCTTGCACTTTCTGCATGATTGCTTTTCTTGAACAGCTGAACACTGCTGTGTCTTATTACAAACTCCTTTTTGTACTTTCTTCCTTTGCAGATTCTTCAGATTTCTAGACATAATTTGTAAAATGTATCACACAGATAAGTCTTTATATTCTGAGAATGAACATCACCAGTAAGTGACATGTTAAAATGACACAGAGAGTACAGTAAAATGGCTTAGACATATTATATATACTTATATTTCTAAAACATTTAACATTCAAGTTTCATTAAATCTTGATCTGCCTGCCTGCTTGCCTGCCTGCCTGCCTACCTACTCTATCTATCTATCTATCTATCTATCTATCTATCTATCTATCTATCTATCTATCTATCTATCTATCTATCTATCTATCTATCTATCTATCTATCTATCTATCTATCTATCTATCTATCTACCTACCTACCTACCTACCTACCTACCTACCTACCTACCTACCTACCTACCTATCTATCTATCTATCTATCTATCTTTATCATCTATCTTGTTTTCAAATCAGGATCCAATTTGGGACAGATATATTCAAATAAAGGGATAATACTGTATACAGACTCCCAAAAGCTTCCTCTGGTTTTCTGGAGAGGAAAGGAATCTGAAACGTTTAACTGTGAATTATGTTCACATGATCCCTTGGCTGTGTTCAGATAGCATGATAACCCTATTACGAAAAAAATATCTCTCTTCAGATAACATGTTATGTCCAAATAAATCATATTACAGGTTGATGTGATGTCCTGATACACATAGTAATGGCTAGTTTCTTACAGGAGGCTGATCCATAAACAATACAACTCCATTTTAGCTTAGTCTAATGGTGTGTGCAAACAGAAATTTTAGTTTATGGTCTGTCTAAATGCATTACCGCCCTACAAATACAAGAATAATTGTTTTTTCCCATCCTTAAAACTTTTTTAGAACAACCTGCTGGATGAAATGGAGGCTAGTTCATACCCCATCGGAATGAGGGTAGAAAGCAGCAAAAAGATAACAATTTGGAATCAACATTGACAAGTGGAAAATGCAATAAGCACTTTATTCCCCATATTATCTATTACTCTCAAATTATTCCCTCCTCAAGCTGTTTTTCTTCCCTTTTTTAAAGGTTATTTTGCTAAACTATTTGAAACATTCATTTGGAAGACACGATCAGTTGGGTTTCTCAACAAAACACTTATCAGCATGGTTATCTTTTGAAATTAAGGTGCTTATCAAAGAGGCCAAGTCCAATATGCTCTTGTTTTAAATAATGTACCTCATAACTATTGGTGTAGAAAGATCCTGCTAATGCGGTTCTTGGATCAGTGACAGCAGCAGATGCTGGTTGAACAATTTTTGACCTCAGGATGGGATGCCATATGTTCTGCTGGTCAAATGTTACAGCAGATATCTAGATGGAGTATCATCGCAACCGATATTTGTAACTTGTGATGTCGCTGTTTCACACTGTTACTGTATAAACTAAACCCCCAAGCAGGACTCTATAGTTAACTTCCTGTTGATATATTTTTAGCTGCCTAATCTATCTTTGGTAAAAAGGAGATTTTGAAATATTATGTAACCTTAATAAACGACATTACACGTTCCTGCTTCTGCTGTTGAACACAATCCTATACTTTCCCGGTTGTTACTCTGGTGAACTGTGCAATGTCACAGAAGTGCGTAAAGCTTAATTAATATTCTTTAAAAGATTACCTGAAAGCACTCCAAGAATGTGAGTAATTATTAAAACAAACCAACAATCTGTTGCTGTGAAATTCTTAAATAGTGGAGACTGAGGTATGAACAGGGAGCACTATTAACCCCCTATTGCTGTTATATGACAAACAACTAAACAGGTTCTCTGAAATGTTGATTTCATCATTCTTATGAACAATATTTATAAATGTCTATTGTTTCCTAAGTGCTTTACTATTATTTATCATGTGGATAAGTTCAGCTAGTTAGATGCAGTGATTAAGGCATCAGGTTGAAACTGGGAAACTGTGAGTTCTAGTCCTACTTTAAGCACAGTGTCAGCTTGAACTGGTCATTCTTTCTCAACCCTAAGGAGGAAAAAGAAACCACTTCTGAATCTTGTCACAAAAACTGCAGGGACTTGTCCAGATAATCACTAGGAGTCAATAGTGAAAGCCATAGATAGACATTAGATAGATAGATAGATAGATAGATAGATAGATAGATAGATAGATAGATAGATAGATAGATAGATAGATAGATAGATAGATAGATAGATAGACAGATAGACAGATAGACAGATAGACAGATAGACAGATGGATAGACACACATATCAGCCAAAGGTATGTTTACTGCAATATGAGTTTACTTCCAGTTAGATTTCAAGTAAATTCTACATAGTGGTACAACTTTAACTTACAACAGTTCATTTAGTGATCGTTCAAAATTACAACAGCACTGAAAAAAGTGACTTATGGCCGTTTTTCATGGTTATGACCTTTGCAGCATCCCCATGATCATGTGATCAAAATTGAGATGCTTGGCAACTGGTTCATATTTATGACCATTGCTGTGTCCCAAAGTCATGTCATCACCTTTTGCGACTTTCTGACAAGCAAAGTCCATGGGGAAGCCAGATTCACTTAACAACTGGGCTACTAACTTATCAACTGCAGTGATTCACTTAACAACTGAGGCAAGAAAGGTCATAAAATGGGGCAAAACTCACTTAACAAATGTCTCACTTAACAACAGAAATTTTGGGATCAGTTGTGGTCATATGTCGAGGACTACCTGTAATTTTGATGTGACCAAGATGCTATAAAAATTTGCACAGTTTATACAAAGCACTCCAGCGATGCTGAGGAATTCTCTGCTTATGTTTCTGAAAAGCATTACTTCTGACTGAAGGATTTTGATGGAATATTAGGGGGAAAACTGCATTGCTAACATTAAGAGTTCTGGAACTAATGATCCACTTGGCCTTCCTTCATCGGATTTATTCAAATAAAGATTAGACAGACATTTTTGGGATGTTTTAATTTGGATACTTGCACTAAGCGGTTGGAGCCAGTGGTCTAAATGGCTCTCTAGCAAAACTATTGCCTCAATGATAACCACAGCCATCAGCCACACAACTATACACCCTCCTACTTTCCCTCACTTCAGCACTTTGCTATTATGGATAGAATGTAAGAGATTTAAGAATTTATTACCCCAGAAATCCAAACTAGATACAGACCCCTGGAACCAACCTGTCTATGATTCAGACTGTTTTAGATCTGAGTTGATTTTTAGAAGCTAGTATCAAAATTATGATTAATCCAAGATATTGCACAGAGATCGAGCTGGATTCAGATTTAATGGTAACTTCAATGAGATTTAGGATGGTAACTTGCCTCATTTAGTTCCACAAGTTTGCTCTTATTAGGACTGAATTTAAATCCATACTTCCCTTCTTTTGTTTTGCAAAATTTGGATATTATTTTCACACACAGAATGTTCTGAATGCAATTAAATGGCACTGATAACATATGATGATCATTGTATTACAATGCTTAGTGAAAAAATTATGAAAGGGTGATACAAAGACTATATTCCATAAAGTGGTTATCTGGAACTTCACTAAGGGTATCATTTGTCAGCAATTCTCTTACAAGGAGATCAGCTGGATTTTTCCTAAGCAATCTTCCCGCTATTTTTGGTTCTCATGAAGGAAAGCGCCATTCATTTTAAGTTCTCACATAGAAACATGAGGACCACACCCAGACAAGTAAGTTCCTCACCTTTATGTTAGCAGCAAAATAATTCTCTCAAGGAATCAGCTACCCTGGAGGAAATTGATGCCTACTTAGTCAGCTTTAAATGATGTTTTTGTCCAGAAAGTTAGTCAATAGGAAGAGGGCAGGTGGTTCTGGAGCAGGCCTTCAAACATGGCAAACAATAAAGTCTTTTTCTCACTTTTCTGTGAATAGGTTTTACAACTCCTTGGTTATTTTGTCTTGTCTTGATTTTGACTAGTTTAATTCTTGCCATGATATTTGGATTCTAATTGTTTTGGACTAATTCTGATATTTTCCACAAATGTGGCCCTGTGCTTTTTCTACAAAGTGAAAGCAAACATGTTCATTAAATTGTGTTGATTTTCTGAATCGATTTGAACTTTTGAACACAATCAGGCAGAATTAATGTTTTGCATACATGCAGAGAGATACCTTCCCATTCTAGATACAAAATAACTTATACTGTATATACACACATACACTTTATATACATATAATCTGAAGACTAGCTATTGAGAAGCTTAGAGGAAGCTTAGAGGAAACATTATCTCGAGCTGCTGGAGTCAAGCAGCATACAAATTTAATAAATTATTATTAAATAATCATGACAAAAAGACTGCCTGCTTTAACTATTCAGAAGTTTTATTAACTTCATTAAAAATACACATTGTTACCCTCTTTTTGCTAGCCCAACCTTTCTGCTATAATGAAAAAAAAGACCGCCTCTCTCTGGTTACTGTTATTCTGAGTGCTGCAGCACCATCTCAGCTCTGTGTTTGGGATTTCGGATCACGGCTCTACCTTTGTCCGCTGAATAAATAGAAAATGATTAGTCATGTAGCACCTATTGATTTAGTAGTCTTCCTTTTAAAAATTACATTTCCTGCTATTGTTCTTTAAAAAAATTATTACTCAAGAAAATTGTGACACAGTCAACTAGAAACTGATTAACTCCTTCTTACCACTGTTGTGTTGTGTGTCTCATGTTTATAACTCAGTAGTACAATGATGACTAGGACCCATAAAGTGAAAAACCATTTCTCTTTTCTTATAGGAAACAAAACAGCTGGGAGATAGATACAGTGGCTACATGATCATAGACAGACAGACAGACAGACAGACACACGCTTGGACTTATTGACTATGGCACAGAGACTTCAAAACCTTTATTCAATGTAAAAAGCTGAAAGGATGGCCTAATGCTGGATTAGGGGCAGGTAATATACTTACCAATGTTCAGACACTGCGAGGGGCCCATAGTCCACCTCTGAAATCTTTTGATCTTTCTGCAAGAGCTCCTTGCAATTGCTGCTTATTCTGCTGTTCCCTTTAAGCATGAAAAAAAAATAAGGAAAGCATTTTACTTATCTTATGCTTTTCTTTAGGATAGTAACACAGGCTGAATTCAAATGAATGGCCTGGAAGATCAGCAGCTGACATCAGTCTAAGAGGACAGCTATAGTCACTTGTCATTCTAAGCTTCAACTTAAAGGGAGGAAATATTTTTACCTGGTGCTGGATTGGGGGGGGATATGTATGTACAGCCATATGCATATTTATGCTTCCTCATTCCCAAAATCCATCTTAGTATAGGTAGTCATAAAAAATAATAGAGAACTAGAGAACTATGGTACATAGGTTGCAGACTGCTCATTTCAATTCAAAGAAGTTAAAAAAACTTCTTTCTCTTTATTCCACAAATAATGAGTAGCTCCTAACAAGAAGGAAGGAAGAATACTGAGCTACTCTAAAAAGTTCTTTAGGGTATATTGCAGAGGACATATACTTTTACTATTACTTTAATAAAATAAATAAGCACAAAAGTATGTTATTCTTACTATATTGTTTATTCTTGTAGTGATATTATAATGCCACTCCTTGTGGGTAGTTCTAATTGCACAGGAGTCATTCCCACAGTTGTTGTTCAGCCTAAAACAAAGGCAACAACTGAGTCCATGCTTCAGGTGTCATCCATCCATCCATCCATCCATCCATCAGAGTTTTATGCCAGACATCAGTCCTCAGTGTGACATACAAATCAATATCATACAAATATACCAAAATACACATTTAATTATTCAATCGATCTACAGTGCTCATGGATACTGTAGACATCAAATGCAACTACGTAATCATACCTAGTAAATGCCTTCTAAATGACTTAATATATATGCTGTATTCAAACATCCACTATAATATTCTTTATAGCTAATTTTTTAAACAGAAAAAGCAGAGAAATTCAAAAGATCCTTGGTGCTATTACCAATCAGAGAGGATACTTTATTTAGAATAAAAGAAGCAATATCCTCTTATATATGGAATACTGAATGAGGCAGACCTTTCTTTTAATTAGAAGTGCTAGAATCTCAGAGTTATGTCAAGCAAGTCCTATTTTGTCTAAGATAAACCTTTGTTCCCTTATTGTCTAAAATGTTATCTTCATGCCAACATCTCTATCATTTCTTTTACTTTCAAGGTGTTTAAAAGCTTGTGTACCTTCTGCATTAAGATATTTGAGGTAGGAGGGAGGGACTATAGTTTATCAATAATTTATAAGATGTAGAGCAGTTTTTCACTTTATTTCACTAGCATATGCATATGGAGATAGATTTAATCTATCTTGGACAATGTATGTTGACGACTCGAATCCTGAGGTCAAATTGACTCCACGAAATTTGCTTCATTTTGATAAACCAGATCTCATAGTTATGGATTTGAGTTGCTGCTTCTTTCTTTTTGCAAATACAGTCATACTTTAAGGTTAAATCCTATGAGCTGCTGTGTAGGCATTGGGCACCAGAATAGCTGTGCTGATAAAATGTCACAATTTTCAGCATTGACATAGAAGACATAGAATAACGGAGTTGGAAGGGACCATGGGGTCTTGTAGTCCAACCCCCCTGCTCAGGCAGGAAACCATATACAATTTCAGACAAATGGTTGTCCAATCTTTTCTTAAAAACTTCCAGTGTTGGAACATCCACAATTTCTGGAGGCAAATTTTCCACTGATTAATTGTTCTAACTGTCAGGAAATTGCTTCTTAGTTCTAGGTTGCTTCTCTCTTTGATTAGTTTCCATCCATTGCTTCTTGTCCTGCCCACAGGTGTCTTGGAGAATAGCTTGACTCCCTCTTCTTTGTGGCAACCTCTGAGATATTGGAACACTGCTATCATGTCACCCCTAGTCCTTCTATTTATTAAACTAGACAGGTATTGAGGTCAGGATGATAGGTCTGTAGTTTCCTGGAACTATTTTTTTTTCCTTTTTTGAAGAGGGGAAACCAAAATCATCTCTTTTCCAGTCTGGTAGTTCCCCAGTGCTCCAGGGTCTTTGAAAGATATAGTTCAGTGTTTCTGAGATCACATCTGCCAGTTCCTTCAGAACATTGGGGTGTAATCCATCTGGTCCTGGTGATTTGAACTTGTCTAGGGTGGACAGGTGCTTGCTGATCATTTTCTTGCCTATCTTAACTTCTGTTTCTAATCTGTTTTTTACAGTACTGTTTTTTATAGGTTGCACTGTTTTTTCCCTTTTTGTAAAGACAGATGCAAATTATGAATTAAGTGGTTTTGCTTTCTCCCTGTTGCTTGTCACCTTCTTGCCACTTTCTCCCACTAATGGACCAATAGTTTCCTTGACTTTTTTCTTGTGTTTTACATGTTGAAATAAACTTTTTTTTTGTTATTTTTGACTTTTGTTGCAAGCTTTAGTTCATTTTGAACCTTAGCTTTCCTCACTTCATCTTTGCAGGTTTGGGCTATTGCATGCCATCCTGAATCAATTTACTGATAAGCATAACAATCAAGGTTGATAGCATTGTTGACCAATTCTAGGTGTGCTGAAGTGACTTTATGCACAATATACAAAAATATATGGTAGAGGGCTATCAGATTGGGTGAGGTAAAGGTAAAATTAATCACTTGTCCTTTCAGCAAACACAGGGGCTATAATATCCTTTCTCTGCATGATTGATACCATTGGGCTATTTTGGTTGGCTGTGATTACATCTTAAATTCGAATAAACTGATGCTCCACTCTTTCATGTGAGATGAAATGGTGTCTTTTTTCTGCCTTGTGCTGTGGAACAGGGGTCCCCAACCCACAGTCCGTGGACAGGCACCAGGCCGCAGCATGCCAGAAACTGGTCCGCGCAAACAAGCAAAGCCCAATCCGCAGGATGCAGCCAATGCATGAAACCACGCCTCCTTCAGTCCATGGAAAAACCTCTCTCCGCGGAACCGATCCCTGGTGCCCAAAAGGTTGGGGACCTCTGCTGTAGGATCAGCAAAACGAACTACATTTCAGCACCATGGACAGCGCCTGTTATTTCTTGCAGTCCATCTCTTCCCCATATCCCCCATTATTTTGTTAAGCTGGAAAGAAGCTGGAATTTTTTTCTCTGCCCTTCACATGAGGCTTGTTTTGCTGTTTTCAAAAGGCTCTAATTTAACCAAGCCATTGTTTCTGTTATCCCCAGCATTGATATTTTCTCTTTCTTTTGACATTTAAAAAAATTATTTTTACATGCAACCTCCAAAAGGCTATAATTTTATCCAGTTAATACTAAGCAATCAAAGACAAAGGCTGAATTCTGCAAGTTAATCAACCCTGTCTCTTTATCATGGCCCTTTCAATTTGGTGAAAGAACTGGTAAAGTCCACAAGGCAAAAAGCTATCGTTTTATTTTTCTTTTAAAGAGAGTAGTAATTAACATACCAGTTGTCCCCCCCAAAAAAAAAGAAAAAAGAAAAAAAGAAATTCCCCCCTGCAAATGGGATCTTCTGTATGAATATAAAATAAGATAAAATTCTTCTATGTGCATCACTGCCTCTGTTTCATATTACAGAAGTCTTTGCTTGCACTGCATATATAGCACAAAAATACCACTGGGTGAGTGCAGGGATAAGGAAAAGTCTTTCAAGTCTGAGTTCAATGATGATGCAGTGCTGGCATCTTTCTACAGTGCCAGCTCTCATTCTCAGAAATAGTTCCAGCTGAATTAAATGGGGTTCATCCCCAGGTTAGGAGATATAAGATTACAGCCGTTGGAAGTTGAGGTGTTATAAGGAAGACGTAACTCAGTTGGGTCACATTTTCAGAGGTAAGCATCTTCTTAGGGAACAGAAAATGTTCCTGCCCAATTGCTTCCTATTATTTTTTCTATAATTCACAGTAGTTGCTGTTCATTTCTGCTGCTGTTTCCAGGACAGTGGTTAAGAAAAAGTTCAAATGCAGCCTTAGGCATGGAAGCTTACTGGGTGACTTTGGGCCATTTACAGTCTCTCAACTCAACCCGTCTCAAAAGGTTTTCATATGGAAAAATGGGAGGAAGGAATGCCATATATATTGTCCTGAGCCATTGGCAAAGAGGCAAAATAGAAATCCAGTTACATCATCATTGTCATTATCATCATTGTCATCCCAACAAATTAGACTTGACATCACAGTTGTATCTTTCAGAGGAACTTAAATAATTTTAAGGAGAGAAAATACAGTGCTGACAAGACAAAGAACATCAGTAATTTTTCAGCTATCTTCTCTCTCTTCCTTCCTATCCATCTAAAAGGCTGCTAAAAGTAAAACACATTATTCCATTAAGATATAAGATATCTGTGTGGCCTAGGACATAATTATTTTGAAGATCTTTCTCATAAAACAAAACTAGAGAAATATTTTGTTAATGAAAAATGCTGAATAGGAGGCAGAAATACATACAGTATCATAATAACACATTTAATGTGCCACATTTTGAGCAATATTACAACTTATTTTTTCCTATGCAAAAGATAAGAAAAATGTGAGGAGTAAGAAGTTCAAAAGAAACTAAAAGATAATGAGAAGACTTATCACTTCTCACTGGTGGGTATGGCCCATAATACAGTGCTTTGGATATGGCTTCTTGGTGGTAGCATCCAATTGTTTATTATTTTCCTTGTTTAATTGTGCCTAACATTGACTCTTGCATACATTAGCTGAGGATTTGTGTGTTCCCTTAGTTCCATTTCAAAAAGCTGTGCTATTTCATCTTCTGTGGTGGTTAACCTGCTTTAATTTTGGAATGTTATATGGTTCTATTGTTTTTGTTGCATTTATACTCCTGCATTGGGATCCCTTTTAATAATGCAATTGGATAATACTGTTATCAAACAATCAGTCAATCATAAATGTAAGAGAGGTAAGAAAATATATAGAAATATTCCCTCAGTCTGGAAGCGATGCAGCATAATACTTGTTATAAAAGCATAAACCAAGATGTGTTCATCATCTGTACAAAGTAGGCTCATGATGTATAAAAGTCTAGTCATTGTCTGTCTAGTTATGTGGGGTTGCATTGCCCTCAAATGGGAAACAATCAGGGGGATAAGACTGTTCGTTTATTCTGTCCTGTGGATGATTTTTAGTGATAAGCTGTTTTTCTGAGCATTAATATATAGTGTTGTTATTCGATGTCAGTGATTTAAAAATGCTGATCATGCCAGTGACAGCTTAAATGGCTGCAGCCTATCCTTCCCCTTCTTTCAGACTGCATTTGGTCTCTGTAATGGATAGAAGGCTGACAAGTTATATTCAGAAACAATGGAAAGTCACAGAGGAGCAAGCCAGCCTTGTAATTTGAAGGAAGGGGTGGACCAGTAACACTAATTCCAGTAGCAGCAGTGTTTCTCTTCTGCTTGGTCCACGGTCAGCTTTCAGCATAGGGAAAAAAGCAAAAATCAGAATTGCCCGTGCTGATAGGGAGTTGTCTGCAGAGCATTTTCAATGCCATGGAGAAACAAGGAGCCTGATCTGAAACCCCAAGGAGGTTGATTGCATGGCTATTTGCCCAATTGTATCGGCTTTTTAGATCCAAGGACAAAAGTGAGAGAACTGAAAGCTGCTTTTCATCTTTTATAACTTGCTCTGTAGTTACAACCTTCCGAGAGCAAAAAGCCACCAAATGTCACTTGATGTCTCCTCCTGTTCACCAGCAAGGGAGGCTTCCCATCTGGGCAAAACCTATCTTGGAATGCTTGCCAAATCTTTTTTTTCCCTCCTGTATTGCAGTTTATCAATGGGAATGACTGGTGCCAAACAAGGAATGAGGTAGGCAGATGGAAGTAGGAAAACCTGTGTAGTCACACTGTGTAGTTACACACTGCAGAGCAATTCATTCATCTGTTAGGATGATATCCCTTTCCTTGAATAGCTCAGGTGGCATTTACAATAGCAATAGCACTTATATACCACTTCACAGTGCTTTACAGCCTTCTCTAAGAGGTTTACAGAGTTGGCCTACTACCCCCAACAATCTGGGTCCTCATTTTACTGACCTTGGAAGGATGGAAGGCTGAGTCAACCTTGAGCTGGTCAGGATCAAACTACTGAACTGCTGGCAGCAGGCAGTCAGCAGAAGTAGCCTGCAGTACTGCATTCTAACCACTGTGCCACCACAGCTCTCAACTGCCTCATTTCCCCCCATATTAACAACCCTGTGAGACAAATTGGGCTAAAAGAGTGACTGGCCAACATTATCCAGTGAGTTTCTATGGCCAAGGATGGATCTATAAATATCTGCAACTAATTACAATGACAGCAAAAGGCTAAAATGTGCATCAGGATGTCAGCTCTGTCCCTTTGATTTTACATTGTGATGTAGCATGCAAGTAGGAGCTATGGTGGCACAGTTGTTAAAATGCAGTATTGTAGGCTAATTCAGCTTATTGCTAGGAGTTTGATCCTTACTGGCTCAAATATTGACTTAGCCTTCCATCCTTCTGAGATTGGTAAAATGAGGACCCAGATTGTTGGGGGCAATATGCTGACTCTGAAAACCACTTAGAGAGGGCTGTGAAGCGCTGTGAAGCAGTGTATAAGTCTAAGTGCTATTGCTATTGCTACATAAGGGTTGAAATTTGCACTGGTCCATTGTGACTCACATTTTTTCACATGCCCCCCATTCTATGGGCACCTAATCCAATATTTGAACTGCTACACATTGGCTTTCAATTCTATTTATAGCTGATGAAAAATTTGCTGTGGCAGAACACAGACTAAGCTGACGTGACTATCAAATCCCACAGAAATAAAATGAAAACAAGGCAAAATCAGAAAAATGCAGACCTCATAGAGCAATAGCGTCTCCCCCCTTTTAATCCCACATTGGAATTGTCCACTTAAATTCCAAAGATGGAAAGTGCTGAAATGAAGTCCTGATTTATGATCAGCATATTCAGGTTGTTCTTAAAGATGTCATGAAGCCTATTTATAATATAATGAAATGGTTAGAGAGTTAAATACACAAAAACAAAATATCCTGCTATTGATTCATTGTACTAATGTTTTTTCCCCTGTTGCTATTGTAGCTAAAATAAAAGAGGCATCAGAATTAAGGATGGATACGACGTTTTCAGTATCTGGTAGCATACCTACCTTGGAGATACACCATCTGCTCTAATAGAAATATCATATCCAATCAAATTGTATTTCTTTCATCTAAGAGAGACTTTATGATCAGCATATGAGCGACTTTACATTAGGAATACATAACGGTGTTTTTGGAGGGTTGTTTTCTTCTTCCCTTTAAAAATAGAAATGGTGTTGATTGAGGTAGGCATTCCAACTTTAAAGTGATCAAAAGATTAAAGTGTTAATTACTTGGAACACTGTGCAACCCAGCCAGGACACAAGGAAGATGAGATGGGTGGTGCCTCTTCACAGGCATGAAATCTATAGGCCTGCTTGTGCAATGTTATTTGAACTTCTACCCTCAATCTTGGTGTCCTTTAGTCATGCTACTACTGTAATGCTCTCTACATGGGGCTTCCCTTGAGGAGCACCC
>NW_015386880.1:117530-119677 GCF_001527695.2 Protobothrops mucrosquamatus
AAGACATGGCTATTCCAACAAGCGGGACTGGCCTAGGGCAATTTTTAGAGGGGTTTTAATCATATTTTAATTAGACTATATTTAAATATTTCTTCTTAATTAATTTTAATTCTGTAATTGTTATTTATGTATTTTTAATTGATTGTCAGCCGCCCTGAGTCCGCAAGGAGAAGGGCGGGATATAAATTTAATAAATAAATAAATAAATAAATAAATAAATAAATAAATAAATGCTTGATAGGTTTAGTGAATAAAAATTTTAAATAAAGCACTAACTGAAACAGCCTTTACATTTAGGTTGTTATTGTTCAGAAGGCATAATGGCACCAGAAAACTTTATTGTTAAACAATAGCTGTTGTAGAATTTCTACTTGAGGGAATCCCATTTTGGGAAGCTATATTAGGAAATGGAGGGCTAGACTGCAGTGTTTCTCAACCTTGACAATTTTAAGGCATGTGGACTTCAACTCCCAGAATTCCACAGCCAGCAATGCTGGCTGTGGAATTCTGGGAGTTGAAGTCCACATGCCTTAAAATTGTCAAGGTTGAGAAACACTGGGCTAGAGGCTCCTATACTTTTAGTCTATCTATAGGGACTTACTGTAGAAGGCATTGGGTGAAAGGAGTTTGAATTGAAAAGCCACACAGGATTGGCTGAAATCAGCAAATGCATACTATTCAATAGGTATTCTCCAAAATATTTTCCAAATATTAATTATCCAAAAGTCACAAGTTTTTATTGTGCTTATAGCTCATTGTTCTGGTGCAAAAGCCAATTTATTATTTATATAGGCAGAAAGTTTTTACACCGAGAAATACTAATAAGCTGGGAAAAGGTAATATGGACAGATATTGTGTGAGATAAGTTGCCTAGATTCAGATGGAATTATAACATTGGTTTTAAGGTTGATTCCCCCCCCCCTTTGCTAGTTCCATGTCAATGCTTCTAGACTGGTTAAGGTATCTGTGGGTAACAAATCTGCCCTTTAAGGAAAATATATAAGGGGCATATCTGCTAGGCAAACAGAGGAAACTTTTGGTATTGTGTTTATACTGTGTAGGCTGGAGGTGCTGTGTAAAAGAATGTGGAAGGATTGAAGTTGTTGAAGGAAATTGGACACAGAGCTGAAGAAAGAATCCTGGGAGAAAGCAGGAATGTGCAACTGATGAGTCAGCAGATCAGAAAGGGAGATCTGTGGATGAAGAGACTAAAAGCTGCATTTGGAAAGGAGAAAACAGGAATCTTGGGAAAGCATGGCCAATGTGTAGGCCCAGGAAGGAATTATTGTTCCACAGTGATAACTAAGATCATTAGTTATGGTGTGAGTCAACAATTAAGGAACTGTAAAAAGAACTATATGTACATATATAGCTATCCAGTAATTTGTTAACTGAGCCACTGCCTATTTACCTGAGTGGCAATATAATAACAAGCAACTCTTCAGTTTGTAAAAATAAGTGTACAGTATGTGTGTCTGGATAAATCCCCAGCCCCTTTCCCATTCTCTGGCAGACCTTCTCAAGGGAAATTATCCACATGTCAAATTGTGTCTATTATTTAGTGTGACCCTTGCTCTTAAATGGTCCCATCAGTGAGGACAGCTAGTTTCAAAATCCATTTGAAGATTCTTAAAACTCCTTAACATGCTCATATATTGCAGACTGCAGCAATACAGCCTGCATGCAACTAAAGTAGGCTTCCTATTTTGAGCATTTGATTGGTCTCAAACTGGCTAAACGCAGTGTTTCTCAACCTTGGCAACTTTACAATGTGTGGACTTCAACTCCCAGAATTCTCCAGCTAGCAATGCTAGCTGGAGAATTCTGGGAGTTGAAGTCCACACATCGTAAAGTTACCAAGGTTGAGAAACACTGCCTAAAGACAGTTTGAGAAGGACGAGAGGGGACATGATAGCAGTGTTCCAATATCTCAGGGGCTGGCACAAATAGTCAAGCTATTCTCCAAGGCGCCTGAAGGCAGGACGAGAAGCAATGGGTGGAAACTGATCAAGGAGAGAAGCAACTTAGAACTAAGGAGAAACTTCCTGACAGTTAGAACAATTAACCAATGGAACAACCTGCCTCCAGAAGCGGTGAATGCTCCAACACTGGAAGTTTTTAAGAAGAGACTGGACAGCCATTTGTCT
>NW_015386880.1:121279-127198 GCF_001527695.2 Protobothrops mucrosquamatus
GAGAGAAGCAACTTAGAACTAAGGAGAAACTTCCTGACAGTTAGAACAATTAACCAATGGAACAACCTGCCTCCAGAAGCGGTGAATGCTCCAACACTGGAAGTTTTTAAGAAGAGACTGGACAGCCATTTGTCTGAAATGGTGTAGGGTTCCTGCCTGAGCAGGGGGTTGGACTCGATGACCTCCAAGGTCCCTTCCATCTTTATTATTATTATTATTATTATTATTATTATTATTATTATTATTATTATTATTATTATTATTATTATCCTACTAACAACTGCCTATTGATTAACAAGACTAAATCAGATGGCAGTTTCAGTCCTTCTCCATCCAGAGAAGCTGATCTTTTCCCCAAAGCCTACTTTTTCCTGGAGCACTTCTGTGTAATCTAGACAGGGTTTAGTTTGGTTTTTGCTTTGATCTATCCCTTGATCTCCTTAAGGAAAATGGTTTTGAAAAGTTAGAAACTGAATTTAAATCCTGAGCAGATGATTTAGAATTTTACTGTTGAAAATTTGTCTGGCTCCGAATTCATGCACCTTCAATTATTTTAATTAGGCAAGAACCAGTTATGATCATTCTGACTTCTACAGGATTCTTTAGCAGTAACCGACAGGAGATGCCCAGCCCCAGAAGAATAGGTAGGATTGTAGGCTAAAGCAGAGTTGCCCAACATTTTCAGCTTTGCAGATCAGCGGGAGTGAGAAAGGGATGGTTCTGCTCGAGCAGCTGGCAAGCATGCCTGCCAGTCACACAAATGGATCACACGCACATGCTCTTGCCCACTGCTCAGCGCTCAACAGTCATTTCCACGGCCCGGTTGCAATCCCCTCACCACCCACTATTGGGCCACTGCCCACCGGTTGGGAACCCCTGGGCTAAAGGAATCTCTTCCTCCATTTTTCAGCACAGAGGTAGTTAAGCTTCTTCTGTACACATTGCCTTTGCATCCAGTTGTCTCCACCACCATTCTTCTCTTCTGCATGGGTTTGTATGCCACAACTGCATGCCTCTTCTCCCTCCCCTCACTTGCACCTTCCATTTTGACTGCCTCTCCATTCATGAAGTTCAGTGGAACATCAGTTCCAATGTGCACCTGATCATGAAGGCAGGACAAGAAAACAGCAGGCAATCTATACCTATGGCACCCGTCAGAAACTCAGCTGGTAGGAAAGCCATTCTCTTCTTGTTTCTCTAAGATGCTTCAGTACTTAGCACTGGCCAGGATGGTAGGAAATTGTGGCTTTCCCAGTAGTCAGTGTCTCCCTGAGCCTGCCTTATTTACTTTTTTTTATTTACCAAAATTTTAAAACTACATATGCCTCAGAGAGGAACTCTGGATAGGGTACAAGCAAAAATTTTAAAACGTAAAAGCAGCATATAAAGTTTACAACTGAAAAGCCAAGGATGGACCAAAAAGTAATATTAAAAATAGTTAAAAGGCAGGGCAAGGCTTTCAGGACACTCACCAACCCCAGAGATGCATATCTTCCTCTAGCCCCAATCAAGTCCACAAAGCCATGAAATGCCCCATTCTCCTCCTCATAAATATGTCAATATTATAAAAGCAGTATGACAGTATGATGCTGTTCTCTCTGCACCCCTCCCTTCCCATACACTTTCTAATTCAGGGCTGATTGTCACTGGCTGATTGTCACTGCTTTCATAATAGACTTCTCTAATGGGAAAGAGTTCTAGGAAACTCTCCTGTGTTCCAAATCACTGGCTTGGCAATTGGAAGATGCTGTACAATCAATGGCTGTCACAAGAAAGAAGGATGTGAGAAAAAGTTTGCCAAAACCCTTTACAGCAGGGATGTCAAACTCACCATGTCACATGACCTGTCGCAACGTATCGTGACTTTTTCCCCGTTGCTGGAACTGGGGTGGACACGGTTTCGGCATGATGCATCTGGCCCATGGGCCGAAAGTTTGACACCCCTTCTCTACAGACAAAGAAAAGTGAGTGATACATCTGGTCACTTATATTTTAGATCACAATGTGTCTTATTAGAGGACAGGAAGAAGTGTGATATAAACTGGGTGCTGGCTTTTGTATATTCTGCTACGTACATGATCTCCATACCAGCTGCCAACTCTCTGAATAAGGGAAAATAATACAGACCTGGAAACTCTGACACACAGACGAGTAAGCAGGGTACTTAAAGCAGGAGGAGCAGCTGGCTAAAGGCCCTTGCTGTCAGCGCACACATAAGTACCATGCAAATGCATTCAACCCTGTCCAGAAAACTTCACAAATGCCCTCAAACTATTACTCTCTCCTTTATTTTATTTTTAGAAGCAAAAATGTAGCAGTGACAGGCATGTCTAATTCGCACTCATTTTTACCAGTGAAAGCACATGCACAGGCACACATAAATCCATTGGAAGTTCAGCTGTAGACTTATTCTAGCAATCAAACAATTCCCTTTGTGCTCCTACTACAGGCACTGGAATTATTATGTTTGAGAAGATTTGATTATTTAAGACATGGAAGTTATATGTATTTCTTTTAAAAGTTGAAGAAGTAAATGTTAGAAACTTTGGTTTGCAGTCTGTGAAGTCCTTTGAAAGAGTTTGATCTTGTTAATGCAGCAGATAACAATAGTCTTATAGCCAGCTGGCTTGTCAGTGCAAGAATGCCTTCATCCCACTCAATAACTATTCTTCTCAGTGGCCACAACTTAGAGGTAATTCTGTTTCAGGCNCCAACTCACCCAAACGCCGCAGCATGATACCGTGGTCCACGGTATCAAAAGCCGCTGAGAGGTCCAAAAGAACTAGGACAGAGGAATGGCCCCTGTCCCGGGCCCTCCAGAGATCATTTACCAGCGTGACCAATGCCGTTTCCGTGCTGTAACCCGGCCTGAAACCCGACTGGAGCGGGTCCAGATAGACTGTTTCCTCTAGGTGCCGAGGGAGTTGCTGCGCAACCACACTCTCAACAACCTTCGCCACAAAGCGAAGGTTGGAGACCGGGCGATAGTTAGCCAATACATCTGGGTCCAGGGAAGGCTTCTTAAGGAGGGGCCTCACCACCGCCTCCTTTAAGGCCACGGGGAAGGCACCCTCCCATAGAGAAGCGTTTATAATTCCCTGGAGCCAGGCTCATGTACCCTCCCGGGTATACTTTGCCATGGGCTGTGCTGAGAGCATCAGTTGCCTCAACAACTTTATTTGGATTGCCTTGTGGGCATTTGCCTATGAAATAGTGGCATTTGCTGAAATAACTTATTTTCTTCTCTTGAGTGCCTTGGCATTATGCAAGAGCCAGGGCAATAAAAGACAATAAAGACAATAAAAGGATCACCACGTGGAGCACCTCTCTGGCCATGAGTGACCTTAGAGAAAGATTGGCATCCTGTATCCTGAACAGAGAATGATGAATGGGATCAACAGACTTAACTATTCATATCTGCTTGTTACTCATTCGGTTTGTTTTGGAAAGAATGTAAATTGAACTGAATGGGCCAATTTTATGCCATTTTCCTTCATCTGAAAATGAATTCACATCACTAATTAGGAGACTAAGTTGTCCTCCCTCTTGCTTGGGAATCAGATGAAAAACACACAAGGAGCTTTGGGATGAAGAAGCTTCAAATTGTAGCACATTTCCATCTGCTTTATTTCATTGTTTCTTAAAAAAATGTTAATGTGTTCGATGTTCTTTGCAATGAACCACTGTTGATATTTGTATGCTATGAACCACTCTGGATACTGATTAAGTGGAACTGACTCCCTCTCTAAATAATGAACTAGCATGCAGTACTAGGTCAATAATGCACTGGTTGGAAAAGACAAGAACGGTCAGATAATTACAGTCTGGTGGCTGACCATGGCTATGTTCAAACTATGCCAGGAGATGTGCCGAAAGACATGTGGAGGAGTGAGATGGGAAAAGCTGAATCAGGATCTATTCCAAACTTCTGCAAACCAACGCCAGCACAGAAGAAGTTTAGCGAGCTCAAATTAGCCCAAATAAAGATTCTGGGTTGACACTTCATGCTTCAAACCATTAATTTAGAACTGGGTTCACATTTTAAACTATGCTATAGTATAGTACAGTGATGGCGAACCTTTTAGAGACCGAGTGCCCAAACTGCAACCCAAAACCCACTTATATATTGTCGGGTGCTAGTTGGGCGTGGCCCATTGGGTGGGTGTGGCCCATTGGGTGGGCATGGCTGCGGTGGTAATGGCAGACTTGATGGGACTAAAAAGTTCAATCAATCAATTCCAACTTTGCGAGAGATTTTTTCCCCGCAAGAAGTTGAAATTGATTGATTGAACCTTTTTTTTTTGCACATGGCGATGGAGGCCTAAAGCGAAAAGGTTTTATAAAACCCAGCTGAAGGTCTAGGACTGGGGCGATGGCGTGCGTGCCCACAGAGAGGGCTCTGAGTGCCGCCTTTGGCACGCGTGCCATAGGTTCGCCACCACGGGTATAGTATATTGGTGTCATGAAGAGACAATCATTGTGATCTCTAAAATATAATTTTTGACTTAGCAGAATGTATGAATCCAGATAACAGTGATCTATTTTTATTGGTTTATCCTGTGTTTATCCTGTTTTAATGGTCCACATCCCCAAACTTGTATATAAGATGAGCAGCCACATAAATTTAATAAATAAATATTCAAAAAACTGTAGCTAATCAAAGCATAGAACTAGTCTGTAGGCATGTTTGCATGATATAGAAAGCCATTCCAAGCATGCCAATTACCATTAAACAAGGAGAAGAAATCTTATCACATGATTCTTTAACTATCTTTTATTACTTTTCTATGGTTATGAGTATCATCCAAACTACAACAGCCACAATTTTCAGTTATTGAAAATTCAGTTATAGTCACTAGAATTCAGTTATTGTCACTACCAACCAACTATTCCAATAAATGCAATATTTGAAAAGGTGATTTTTGGAATAAAAGTATATGCTTTGCTTGAATTGTAAAAATACTCCATCCTTTGGAAAGTTCAACACTTTTCTCCTGCATCTTCTTCTTCAAAATAATGGAGAGAGCAGAAATACAAATACAGAAAAGAATTCTTTAATGGATTTTCCCTTCCTCTTTCCTTTCCTTTCCTTTCCTTTCCTTTCCTTTCCTTTCCCTTCCCTTCCCTTCCCTTCCCTTCCCATTACTTACAATACTTTTGCAGCTTTTAATTTCTTAACTCAATATTTTACATTTCTGTATTCCATTGTCTTATTGTGAGTTTTTCTCCCGAGAAAAGAAGATGGCAGAATTCCATATCAGGATCAGGATAGATATAGATACTGAACTTAAAAGCATGACAGTAATGAACTTGTAAAGAAAAAGAGATCGGGGAGTAACTTTTCTTTAGCCTCTCTTCTGATCCAGAATGAAGGTCCTTAAATCATCCCTTGAAATGATGCATTTTCTCAGAATGCTGAGCTCCAAATCTATTGCCTCAGGATTACAGCTCTATATTCTACACAAAATGTCCAGAGATCCACTGTAAGAAAATTCTAAGTCTGTAAGATCGAATACACTTCTGAATAAAGTGAATAAAATCCCTGGTGAAACTTGCCCAATTTGGGAGAAATGTAAACATCAGTGGTTGTATCATATGCTACCTGATAAATATTGAATCTAGGACTTGCTTTATAAATGGTGTCACTGGGTTACAACCCTTGAACAGACATTCGATAGCAATTTATTATAGAACTAGCACTTCTAACCACATTTTTGGAACAGAGGAAGATTTCATGCCTGAGTATTACCAGATCATGAATGCAAAAATCTGGACCATCACTAGACAGCTCCTTGTTTACTTCATGATTGATTTAAAGGTTAAATCCAAATTTAAGCCTCAGGCTGAAAAGTCCAATGAGATCAGTATGCAAATGGTTTAAGGAAGCTTTGGGGTTATAAACATTGGACTAAAGGTTAT
>NW_015386880.1:128132-157240 GCF_001527695.2 Protobothrops mucrosquamatus
CAGAGGAAGATTTCATGCCTGAGTATTACCAGATCATGAATGCAAAAATCTGGACCATCACTAGACAGCTCCTTGTTTACTTCATGATTGATTTAAAGGTTAAATCCAAATTTAAGCCTCAGGCTGAAAAGTCCAATGAGATCAGTATGCAAATGGTTTAAGGAAGCTTTGGGGTTATAAACATTGGACTAAAGGTTATGCTCTCGCTTTTTCTCCTTATTTCAAATTTTTGATAGCTGTTTAGCCAATGTAGAGTTACAATATATCTCCATCAAGTGACCTTCAGAAATATAAAAGATTGTGTTTTTCTCCAAAAACACAACTAAACTCCAAACATGCCCTGCTGGAAGGCACTCTATGGGCTGCTCTGCAGAGGGGCCACAAAGTGACAGATTCCAAGGCTGCATCTTTTCCAGTGATTTCTGATTATGAATGACCTCTCCTCACCAGAAGAGAGGGAATAAGCAATTGTGGTGAATCAGGTGGCACTCTTACACCTTCTCCTCCATTTTGGCATTTAAAAAAAAAGCAAGGCAAGATACATGCCGAAGAGGTTTATTATTATTTTTTGTTAAATAGAGGACACAAAGTGACAACATAAATCACAAGAGTACTGAATCTATATTTAGAAAGAAAGGAAGGGCTGCGATGGACACAGAGAAGAGGAAGCAGATCGACAGATAGTTGCATACGCATGGAAATGGTTTTCAGAAGCCTTTGGCGGTGCCCTTTTGGCTTTGTCAAGCGAAATGAGAGGCTGTCTGAATGCTTTGGCAGAAAAAAGCCCTCTGCTCCTGCAAACATTTTAGCTATGTGTTTTGTTTTGTTTTGTAAAACTTCAGAAGAAATCATTTAATCCTTTCCTGTGTAGAATATGCTCCCAAAAAATTGCAGGAATGGGGGCAGAGAGGTTGGAAGCACAATTAACTCTAGTTAAAGGTAAATAAACAGAAGAGGATACATTAAAATGTAATTTGAAGGTGACTAGTTATGTTGATGGAAATACAGGATGACTGCTCAGACTTCTTCCCATATCATCCCCTTTTCACACACCCCTCAAAAAAAAATTATTCAGCCACAGGAAATTTTCTCCCTCAATGCCTTCTCAAAAGTATCGCCGCATCTTAATAAGATGGCCAATAGGGGCCATGATGCCAGCTTTCTTTTTTTAGAATTAGAATTACCTTGAGGGAATATGCCACAGAAGTCATCTGTAGACCTCGTGAATAATAGAGTCGAAGGCAACATTTAAGCCATGAAATCTGGCCTTTGTTCCATGCAGAAATACAAAGTAAAACCTGGTCTGAGAGAAGGCTGATGGCTTCTAATGAACAGCTTGGTGTTTTTGTAGATATCTGTAGTAATTTAGGCAAAAGAAAACACAGAGAAAGAGTGAATTAGGTTCTCTTAGACACAGGATGATTGGTGTTTGGAATGTGAATATTAGATATTGTCAATATATATTACTCTCAAGTGAAGGTGCTTCTGATTTCTTCTCAGAGGCACATGAACTACTAGAAGATTGAGTATAGATTATCATATCTCCAGGGGTAATAACCCTAAAACTGGTGATTTTCCTAAGGGAGAAATGCATTCATGTTTATAAATGAAAGGGAGGTGTTCTTTCTGGTGAGGCTTTGAATGTTTTGGTTGCCACAATGTAAAAAAAGATGTTGAGACTCTAGAAAGAGTACAGAGAAGAGCAACAGAGATGATTAGGGTGCTAGAGGCTAAAACATATAAGGAACAGCTGCTGGAATTGGGTATGTCTAGTCTAATGAAGAGAAGGACGAGGGGTGACTTGATAGGAGTGTTCCAATATGTCAGGGGCTGCCACAAAGAAGAGGGAGTCAAGCTATTCTCCAAAGCACCTGAAGGCAGGACAAGAAGCAACGGGTGGAAACCAATCAAGGAGAGGACCAACCTAGAACTAAGGAGAAATTTCCTGACAGAACAATTAATCAGTGGAATGACTTGCCTTCAGAAACTGTGGATGCTACAATACTGGAAGTTTTAAAGAAAAGATTGGACAGCCATTTGTCTGAAATGGTATATGGTTTCCTGCCTGAATAGGGGGGTTGGACTAGAAGATCTCCAAGGTCCCTTCCAACTTGTTGTTTGAATGTAGAAGGGAGGGGGAAAAGTAAAACAAGATTTTATGCTGATTAATTCTAAATTTTATATTTGTAGATAGTTTTTAAATGATGTAAACTAGCCTTGTGAGTGATGAATGATCTGTGCACTAAAACACTACAACCGCACATCAGAAAGCGCTAAGCTCTGAAACAAGATTATTCTTATACTTCAAAATGTATTATAATCACTTTTCCAATCAGCACAGAGGGAAAAAGAGAAGGCATGCACACATTTTTATTGGCATAGCACACAGTTTATTCTGCATGTATGAACCAGGTATCTACCGTCCCTTGCAAACAATTGTCACACCTGACATATTATGACTTCTCATCTGCATATGCTCATCACCCAATCTCACACACCTGGGTTTGTCCACAGTTTGACAGCTGGAAAACTATGTAAAGCAGGCACGCGGGCTGAGGAATTCCACAAGTCATAAAACGGCCAAGTTTGAAGACCCCTGATGTAAAGACACGGTTAGGGAGGAAAGTAGCTAGACCTCCTTATTTTCATTTCTATGAAACAAATTCCTTTTGGGGTAAACAGGTACTCTGAAACATCTGATACAACATCTGGTGTGTTAGAAATATTCCAAAAGCTATCAGTGATGTGTAATTGCAATCTGCCTGAGCAAATCCAAATGGTCCACAAATAAGATGTTCATACAGTCAATTTAAAAAAATTGAAAAGAAAAAAAATAGAATGAGGAAATAGACTGAGTGGTTAATCTATGATGACCAGTATGGGGTGAAGATGGGAAGGCAATTTTGAGACACTTATAAGGTTCCAATTTTCAGCTACACTGGGCCAAGTGTCATAAAACCATGTGGGATGTTTTGCATATGCCTGCTTCTGGATGAATTATTGACCACTGCTGCCTACCTCTCCCATCACAACATGTTTCTGAAATATAAGTTGAGCCCATGGCAGGCGAAACATCTCTTAGACAGAGCATTACATAGCACTGATGCAGAAGGGTGTGTGACAGGCTAATAAAAGTTAATTCACTGTGGGAAGTTATTTTCTAAACTAATATCTAGTCAGATCCCACAGTGCTTTGCACCTGATAACAGTGACAAAAGATCAGTTCCCATATTTTACATCAAAGTGACACCTTCCATGGATAACACAGATGAGAATTAAAATGGAACTGACATAGGCCTGCATTATTCTGCCGTTAATCTTGATGTACCGAATCTCATATTTACAGGGATCTTTAGGAAACAGCAAGTAAATGAGCGGCCTCCTAACCTTCTTCCTTAAAAAATAAAAACAACTTATTTTAAAAGAGCTAGAGTACACAAATATATTTTATGCCAGGCAAATGTGACCAAATCTAGCTCTATATGCTGTTAGATTTTGGAAGCTAAAAATAATTCTAAACTATAATAAACCATACACAAACATACAAAGACACAAAGCTATTTAGCATCCTTAGCCAGTGAGGAAGATGGTTCAAATCGTATGAAATAAATATGGGAATCAGTAGTGGACAAACTTTAGGAGCTATATCTGAGTAATAAATGGTTGCTCTCCTGACATTTCTGATATGTTTGTCTTTGGATAGTACATGTATGTTTTTTAAAAATATTTTAAAAATACAGTATCTATTATCTATTATCAATCTGTCCCACCTTCCCTCCCTCCCAACTAAAATACAAAATGTCTGTTAAAGATAACATTCACTAACAGTGTGGATTCGATGATTTCCTGACACACATGCCTGGAAGTTTGTGGAAGTTTCTGAGAGAGATGTCTGTGTACTTCATCATCATCATCATCATCATCATAAAGTTGGAAGAGACCTTGGAGGTCATCTATTCCAATCCCTGCTCAGGCAGGAAACCCTATACCATTTCAGACAAATGGCTGTCCAGTCTCTTCTTAAAAACTTCCAGTGTTGGAGCATTCACCGCTTCTGGAGGCAGGTTGTTCCACTGGTTAATTGTTGCAAATGCAATATTCACCATTGTGTTAAGCACCTCTAGTTGGCATGCATGGATCCACATGTATATGTACTAAGGGCCAATGTATCTGAAGAACTGATGGATGATGGGTGGTATGTTTGGTGTTCGGTGAGACATTGACGAGACAGTAGGTGAACAAACAGCTCTTTATTGCAGGTTTAAAACAGAAGCCTGGATAACTGCAGCTCCACCCTTATTTATACACTCAACAACTAGGTGGCAGCCAATAGGATTCAAATATTAGTTCCTGCTTTAACACAAGATAATTAGCATGTAGACAGCAAGTCTGACTCTTAACTGACAGAGTCTTATGACTGTTTTTTCAACAATTCCAAATACTTTACCTCAATACATTACAATGGGCATTCAAAGGAGATATTATTCCAGGAAGCAAAGTTAATGGGAACCTGGCAGGAAGTTGCAAGTCAAGGTCATGTGACATTATATTTGATGATCTGCAAAAATTCACTTCATTTCTGGTGGTGGTGTTGAACTGGTGAACTGCTATCATCAATACTAGATACAAATGCCAGGTTCCCATTGACTTTGCTTCTCAGAAATCAGCTGTGAAGGTAGCAAATTGTGATTACCTCACTACCAGAGGCTACAATTGTCATAAATTAATTCTGGTTGCCAAGTGCCCAACTCATGATCACATGACCACAGGGATGCTGTGATGGCTGTAACTTCAAGGACCAATCATAAGTCTCCATATTCAGTGCTAACATAACTTTGAACAGTTACTGAATGGTTGGTAAGCAAGGAATACCTGTACTTTATTAATAGTAGAATGGCTAATCTAGGTAATCTTTCATAGCTGGAACTGTTTGCCTATACATCTTGTCCCAGGAAGCCAGTTTGATACTGATGTTTCTAATTTCAATCCTTATCTTTTTTCTGCCTCTACAATTCTTTGTCTATAAATATTGCATGAACTAGATGTTGCTTTTTTAGGGACGTGAGAAGTGGGCTGCAAAAAGCTGGATGACTACTAGATGGCAGAAAAGAAATGCAGAAAACTCAAATTCTTCACTGAAATGTTTACAACATAGATGTTGTAGCCTTACACATTGCACGTATATCAACCTTGCCAATAGGCTCTTGTAGATTAAGAGTGAGTCCCAATATTCATCTATTGCAATTAAAAAAGAATGGCATTTAAATCACAAATATATAGATGGAACAATTTTTGAAGACAACGCCAAAGAACCATTAAATGATTTACTTTGGTTTTACAGAGGCTATTAATAATAATAAAAACTCTCTTCCACTCCTCTTCAAAAACAAGCAAAAACATAACCAGGACAAAAATTACAGGATAATGCTATGGTTTAAGTACTTGCTTTTATTTTGGCAAGAGGTCAAAATAAGTTAATGGTTGAATAACTGCAGTCAGAATACTTCTTGCCAGTAGATAATTAGAAGGTTTGAACACAGATGGTCTGTTGTTCAAATACCAAATAAATGGAAAATAAACATCCACAAATATGTCTGTCTTCTCAATCCCCTTAGATAATCTAAGTTTGTGAGTTTTTCAGAAAGGATGATTTCCTGAATACTAGCCATCTGCTCTGCTTGTGGGACGGCTTGCATGGAACATCAACATTATCAAGTCTGTTTTTGTCCTTCCTTCTAATTAACAGGTTTTTATTTTCTCAAAATTAATATGAAATGAAGGTCATTCATTGTATTGTTTCATTTGAGTCTTGGATGTTATTGTGATTCATTGTTATGCATATCTACTCAGATATCCTGATAAAGTCTTACTTTCAAGTTAAGTGCAGCTAGTTTGGCTTCAGAATTTGGCAATAATTTGCATATGGATACCAGATTCAAATGGCATTTGTCACAGAGTGACTTGAGTAAAGAAATGTGTAATGTGTGGAAACAGAGAGCTAAGAAATTATCTGAAAGTCAAAAGGAAGTCCAAATAGTTCTGATAAAAATTTGGTTCATAAACCATAAAGGAGGATTTCTTTCTTTAACAATTAAACCCATTGTCAAGGTAAGAATAGACAATTTATATATGAGTGGTTAAATCAAAGTCCCTGTTATTAAAGAATTCTACAGAGAAAGCCAAACTATTTTTTAAGCACTAAATGAAAGATGATGAAAAGCTTTAAAAAGCATTAGAAGTGATAATCAGCAATAATTAACTAGGCTACACAAGCAAGTAGTTATAGGTTTGTAATTAGTGCTGCTAGTAAAATCCAAAATCTCTGGATTAAGTAGATTGTATAACTACATTAATTTAAATACTTCTCGGAGCAACATTTATTTTCTCAAATGTTGCAGTCTTCTTTTTATTCGTTTCTAGTAGCTTTGGTTTGCTAGTCCATCCTTATTTGACCATCAAATCTCTACACAATTTGCAGAATCCTGCAGATGATCAGATGATCCCAAGGGGAAAGTGACTCTCTGTGGAGCAATTTATAAGTTCACTGTTTCCATAAAATTCGGACACTGATTAGCTAAAAAATACTGAATATATTCACAAAATAGTGGATAAGCTCATTGGTCTCTGCACAAAAACTTTGACACAGAGTTCTGTTTAGCTCTAAGAGGATACCTACTAGAATGTAAAGACCCTTCCACTTTGTTAATTTTTTCTTCCCCATAGCAACATTAATATTACACACACTACAGCAGGGGTGTCAAACTGCCAACCCGTGGGTCGGTTTCATCATACTGAAGCCATGTCCACCCCATTGCCAGCAATGCAAAAAGAGTCACGATACATCGCGACACATCACGTGATGTGGCGAGTTTGACACCCGTGCACTACAGCCTTCTTCTAGGAAATGAAGCTATAATCATTCAACCAATTAGCCACCTTGATTGCCAAATCAAATCAAAAACAAGATCAAAAGATCAAAAACAATAAATTAGACACAAACACAATCAACAATAAGAAAAATATAACTACCCATGTTGGAGGAAATAACTCCTAAACAATGTACATCAAGTGGGATTCCATCAGCCTATACAACAATCTATTGAAATAATCAAGCCAAAGTTTCCCTGAAGGAGGAGAGGGTTAGGTTAGTGCAGATTTCAGGCGAAAGGTTACACCTTAGGGCAGGAACAGCTAGAATGAAGACACATCTCTAGGATTGCTAAAGATCTCATTACTTTGCTGATGGGATCTGGACCATGTCAGTCTTATTGGATGGACAGAAATTATCAGAGAAAAATAGTATTCTCATAGATATTCTGGCCACAAAGTTTGATATACAATATCTGGGGCAGCCAGAGTATTGGATTAAACCCAGTGTTATGTAGGATTATTAGGATCCTTTTTCTCCCCCACTCATTTAATTTACTGAAATGTGGTCATGGGAGTAAAGCTTTACACTTGACCATTAAACCAATGGAAACAATTTTTGATATACTCCTCTAATATTTTCTTCCCTATTCTCAAGAAAAAATAGGATTTTTTTTAATATCAAGGTTGTACATGTTACTCTCAATCAGGAAAAATTAGTCCATGCTAAAATGGTTCTGCTACTTCTTTTTATTACAGCAGCTGTAATCAAACTCATTGCAAAGAAAAAAAGGGAGAAAATTCCTGGAAACAAAAAGCCTGCACAATGGCATGAACTCCTGTCACTTGCCCCAGCTCTTGCCCACCTAGCAGTTCAAAAGCATGCAAATGCAAGAAGATGAATAGGTACCACTTTGGTGGGAAGGTAACAGCATTCTGCGCACCTTTGGCATCTAGCCATGCTGGCCACATGACTATGGAAATTGTCTTCGGACAATGCAAGAAACTGAGATGAGCATCGTGATCTAGATCGGACATGACTGACAGGAAAACCTTTACCTTTCACAGGCATTGTTTGGTTTCACTCTGGCTGGGTGTCTTGGTAACCCATATCTGGGATTTTGTGTGGATAGGCACACCAACACTTTGGCAGATGAGACAAGAATGCTGCTGTCTGTAAAGCTGGAGATAAGGTTTAGGTAGTGCTTTTCAGAAAAGGCCCATTAAGCTTTTGTGACCTTGAGCAAGAACTGCAGTTTGGTCCATCTGCAATGAACTTTAATAAAGTGAAAAAGTGTTTCAGTGCAAAATGTAATATTGTGACATTGTTCATGAATATATTGAGTTTAATTCAAATATTCTGTGTCCTGAAATCCAACTTATTAATAATTAGGAGCAGAAATTCCATCTTCAATGTGTTTAGAACTGATGGATTTAATTTTTTTATCAGCCTAAAGTAAGAAAATGTAATCTTTCTTAAAGTATCTAATACAGTACAACAATGCAGAATAATTAGTTTCTCTGGAAACAGGCATAATGGTACAGAATAATAAATCATGTTCCATTTTGTGTTGGTTCATCTGATGGACAGAAATTTCACACAGGGCATGAAACTTAGTGCTGTGAAAAGTGGCTGGAAATATATTAAACTGGTGACGGCTGTGCCCAATTGTGCATATAAAAAAGGATTGTTAACACTGATTGAAGGTGCGTGTACATACACACTTCTGGCCCTTAAATATTCCCAATGGAGAATACAGGAAATGCACATTTTAAACATTACAACAGAAAAGCTCTGCTGGATCAATAAATCAGTAGCACTTACTGATTTATGAGAGAGATACACTTTAAAAAAAACTCCTGACTAAAACCTGGAATAAACACAATGTCAATTAAATTAAATTAGATGGGCCACTGGACTAACTCTGTATTTCTGGTTATTTTCCAGAAGTTGGCATTCAGACATCTAGTAAGTGGCATTTCTTTAGATAATATCTAACTACTGATCTAAACAAGTCAGGAACTATTTTGTTGACAGATGCTTTGGAATGTGGCAAAGCACCTGCTACATTGTGGAGCCCTTCATTCATTCTCCTGAATGGTGCTTCGATTCCTGAAGTCCAAACGGTACCACTGTTTTCAAAGCACAATTTCCCTTCTTAAGCTGAATCTTCCAATCACTAAATAATTTGAAAGAATAGTTCCCCGGTTTCATTTATTTTTAGGCTTTTCTTCCAGCTTCTTCGGGGCAGGCTGCAGATGTATTTTCAAACCTTTCTTCACAATAGGAATATCAGAAGTATGATCTTTTTTTAAGAGTGGAAATGGTTAGAACACCTCGTCATTTTTTTTTGCTTTCAAAAATCATCGGGCTACCTGAAATCTGTGTTTGAAACTGCAAAAGCCAGCAACCCTTCAGCATATACAATTTTTTATGCATTTCTGATGGAAGAGCAGAAGGATCTGTGGGTAGATGTGTGCCCACTGTTATCAGGTAACAGCAAGTTCCTTAGAGAGGAGTTAGCATCTGTTCACACTTTGGTCTTTGACAGGAAGATAAAGATAGAGTTGGATCAGCAGACCAGAGCTTAGGGTGCTGGCAGGGTAGATGAAATATTTTTCTTTTACTCCTGTCAGAGACACGTTGCACAGAACTGATGACCTAAACTAATGTTACATGGGTACAGCTGAAGTAGACTCAGATGCAGAATCTGCTCCCCACCACCACCTCCACACACACACTTTCAATTCATATTGAAAGTCTTAAGTCCACTTAAGTTTTGCTGACTTCTCTCTGATCACCTTATTTTTGCACCTTTTGTTCTCTGTCTTGCATCTTTCTGGAACAGGCTCACCTATAGAACCCAAGCATTTGTCAAGTGCCTTGGGTAGATAATTTTATTTTTTTTAAAATGCAGTATGTAAATAAGAAGCCACATGACAGTTTATATAAGGATGTTATGCCCTGGATCTATACTAGAATGGCCAGCTGAAATTGCTCAGAATTCCTACAGGCTTTTGAATGTCAAGAACTGTTCATCAGACAAGTTAAGGGGAGGAAAAAAATTGTGACTGATTTGCAAACCACATCTCCACTAGTTTGCATGATTAGATGGAATGATGGAGAGACTTCAGACATGCAGATTAGATCTTATCAGGTACAGACTAGTTTCAGATTGTCATAAGCATTCTCCAAAAGCTTGCTGGGGAAAAAAAGGTTCAGGCTAATGTGTGTATATATTTCTGCATTTTCTCAAAATACAAATTCTAGTTATTAGTCAAAGCTGTTCATATCTATTTGAGTTATGTTGATCTATTGGATAGATAAAAACAAGAGGAAAAACAAAGGTAGATATCATATAATTATATTCTAGGTTTCAGCAAGTTAATACAATATTATATATTGTAACAGCCCAATTTATGACTTACCTAAAACTTCCAGGATAATGTCATGTTTGAGCAGGGATTTCTGCATTTTAGCCTAAAATATGTCCACCTCATTCCACCACTGCATTCAAATCTCAGTGAATTCCACAGTTTAATTCAACCAATGTTTCTTGCCAAATCTTTTCTTTTCTTCCACTTTTTAAATATTGCAAGGCCGTATTGACATATGCATTCAGTTATAGCTTAGGTCATTGATGCAACACTTTCCCTCCCCTCAACTCCTATTTGAATGGTACCATCTTAAGAGGACTGTACCATCTGCTACTTCTGAATCTATGGCTTGTTCAGCTTCTCTCCCTGAAGTAATAAAAATATAGTAAGTATGAAACAGCCTCCAGGCTGACATAATCATTTGATACACAACATAAATTTAATTATGTATGCCTAACCAGGTTTATCTCAACATTGAACTTAGGGATGATATTGCTATTGCTTTATGCATGCTCTCAGTCTCTCAAAATCAGTATATTAGAAAATATACTGATTTTCATAATGCTAAAGGTATTATTAAATTAAATATCAATGTATTGAAAAAATATCAAATCATATGATATTTTTATATAAAAAAACTTTTGATAGCTCAGTAGCAACTAAGTAATTACTGTATCAATTGCCGGCTCTACTGAGATACTTAAATAGGAATTACTCCATTGGTATAGTTCAGACTTAGAAAAGAAAAAACAGAATACACTAACTATGAAAGAAACATTGGAGTAAAAGCCTAAATGAGGGGAAAAGAAGGGATCGAACCAGCAAGCGAAAGAAAGCCATTCTCTTAGTATTTCAATTCAGTTTAAGTTCCCTAGGACCATAATAGCATTTGGTCCTACTCCAACCTGTTTCTGTTCACTATATTATGTATTTATTTGGTTTCTCCATATTAATCTATGCAGTTGGGACTCCAGTATATAGTGCAACTTAGCCTATTCACATTCTTCAGCTTTCCCTATCTATTAGGAGTCATTGCAGACATTAACCAAGTCACCACATGATTGGACCTGACTTTACAACATTTTTATAATAGTTGTTAAGTGACTTCATTAAATAAACCTCTGATGTTAGGAGTGAATGAATCAGCCAAGATCCCATTCAAATTTGCAGTTTAAGCTGAAGAGCTGGAGTTGCTAGAGTTCCAGGAAAATGAATCACTTCTCTCTATTATCCGTGCAGCTGGCTTTCTACAGGTAGTCCTTGACTTATGACCAGTCACTTAGCAACATTTCAAAGTTACAGCACCCCCCCCCCCAAAGGTACTTACAACCTGATTTAGAATTTATGATAGCTGTTTCCCCCCCACCCCAATCATGTGATTACATTTTGGGTAATCTGGCTCACCTTTACAGCTGTTTGCAGTATCCTGGAGTCTGTGGCTGTGATTCTGATGTTTTTTGCTAGTTTCCAGAGTTTAGTTCTAGTTTCTAGCAAAAAAAAATGGCTATTGGGTATAATGAATTCAATCTGGGTCATCTCTCAGATCTCTAAGATTGCTGGAGACTGCTGTCATGCAGTCTTCTTGTAAGGAACAGCTGTCTGGAGAACTTGTGGGCAATCTGATGTCCTCATGTCAGGAGAGGAATTATAAAGAATGAGTCTACCTGCTGACTCTGTTACATCATGCTCACCAGCTCTGTTTTTAGTGAAGCCATCTTCAGTTTGCCAAAGTCCCCATTCAGCTGGCTTACTAACACAATGAAAGTTCCTGTTAAATCCGCGGGTTAAAAGCATTGCGAGGAAATGAATGGTGTAATAGCAAGTCTTCTTTATTGATTACTCCAACACAACAGCAACAGAAAAAATGGCGCACAGGCCTTTTATAGTGTCCTTGCAAAAGCCAGCATCAGCCAATGAATGCAAGGCTGTTTTCACGCCTTGCGCATGCGCGCAAGGCTGGAGACAGCCAGTCTAGTCCCGGGCAGCCTTGTGGTTTGCCCGGGGCCCTTTGCAACATTTCTGAGCCTGCTGAATGATTCAGCAGGCTCAGGACATAACAGTTCCCATCACTGATTATTTGCATCCAGTTTTATAATGGAGAATACAAATGGTTCAATTTGCATTTGAATACAATCCTACCAAAGTTCTACTTCCTAAATCAATATGTGAATAAACAGAAACCACATACCGGTATTCTTTGAAAGTCACATTTCACTGAATTCTCTGAATTTTGTTTAAATGATAAAAAAGAACAAAAATATTTGGGGAATGTGCCCACAAAATTACCTACTGCTGAAAGTAATGTTCACAAAATACCTCATATTAAGAAATACGTTGGGAAGAAAAAGAATCTGTATAAATGGATAAACTGGATTTAGGATGTTAAAATACGCGAAAAAAAAATATTGACAGGTTTATTGAAGCCTAGCCTGATTCTGAAATTGTCCACATCCACCGATACCAAGATTTTCTCCATATTTCTAGACTCCATCTAGCTTTATATAAACTGAATTTCCTTATATTTCTGTCTTTGATCACACATACACACCCCACATGAGATGATCAATTGTTTGGCCCTTGGAGTGGCAGTGTGATCTAGAAAGTCCAGTAGCACACAAATATGCTGGATTCTGGCCAATTGCACTGGCTGGAAATCTGTACTCACAAAGCAGGTTAGATTAAGGAAAAGAGGAAAACAAATGTTGGGAGTTTGTTAGCGACAAGAAGGAAAATGGTTGCTTTAGGGATGTTAATAAGTTAAATTTGTTACTGTTGAGCAACTATTTTAAACACTTTGTCAGGTCTTCCTATATGGCTTTTATTTGTGTGAATCTGTGGCCAATCGTGTAAAAAAATGTTGTAGGCATTTTTATTTTAAAACTCTTGAGTTTAATGGGGCCTAGCTCTGAAATTCCTCTATTTATTTTTATGATTTGAGTCTTTCCTAGCATGGGCATTTTTAAAATGACTGTTGTTTTCTTAAATGTAACTATTGTAAAATCAGAATGTTGAACAATTAACACTGTTTTCAGCTCATTATCCTATTTATAAATACATTTTGCAGAGCAAGCACTTTGCCTGCCATTGGGGAAATGTTTAGATTGTACCATCTACAAGGACTGTAAATGTAATTTTATTTTGAGCAAAAACAAAACAAAAAATATTTTTCTCACATCATCATCATCATCATCATCATCATCATCATCATCATCATCATCATCAAAACTACTCTACTCGGAACTGCCTATATACTCAGACACTACCTTAATAGCTCTTAGGTCCATGGTTAGGACTTGAACTGTTAAGTTTTTACCTGTCCTAGACTGTGAATCAAATTGAAGATGATGATGATGATGATGATGATGATGATGATGATGATGATGATAATAATAATAATAATAATAATAATAATGGAAAAAGGCGGCTTTACTGGAAACAGCTTCCATCCTGCAACGATATCTGTAACACCATCAAACATGCAGATCTGCCTATCCCAGGCCCGTAGAATGGACAAAAATGCCAAATCCATCTGGCTGACTGTGCAATGATCAATAATAATAAAATTAAAGGAACTTTGCTCCAAAAAACTTAGTTCCATTTTTTTCAAAAGATTGCCAAATTTCCTCAGATGAATTGATCAACACATTATATTAAAAGCCAATAAAAACCAGCACCGGCAACAAAGCTTTGTAAATCACTGAATTGTGTCTTAACTCAGTCTTGTGATTGGAGTGCATCCTAATTTAAACATGCAATCCCTAAATCTATCTTTCCTGATTCAGCACATAATTAATCGTAATTAGTTTTGATTAGGGATATAATTAAGCATCTCATACAAGAATGATAAGCAAACTGCAGAACTCTTAATCTGATAGTTGCCCGATTTTTCTTCTTCTTTGATCTGCACATATTTCAGGTTTGTAAGTTAGATTCTGGAGTGGCGTGCCTTCCTCAGTTGACAAGTCAGCCTTCAGACTGATGATGGTCGAGAAGAATCTGAAGTCAGGAAAAGACTGAGGCAAGTGAGGGAAAACAAGGTCTGGCAGCCTCCACACAAGTCAGGAAGGAATTTTCTCTTCTAAAATATAGAGCTGTGCCTTGGTTTATTCTTAGCTCGTTGTTAATTGGTTAGTTTTCACTTTCAGTTAAGCTCTTTTTCATTCTCCCTTACAAATCTCATGACTTCATTCCTCAGTAGTGGAGGCAGGTTAAATGCTTTTTTAATATAAGCATTCATGAGAATAAAAGAGCAGTGGATCTTTTTCATTAATTACAAATATGCCAGTAGCTAAGCATTGTTCCATGTGTTCAAATACATGTTTACAAACAGAATTGTTTTCTGTATGCATTACTCTATACTTTCTCTTTTTTTTATATTTTTCTTCCTCTGCATTCTTTTTCTTTTGCTTAATTTCTTAATATTAAAGCAAATTAAAGGAAAACACACCACTAAGTAAGGCTCACTATTTCGTTTGCTTATTTGGGGGGTTTTATGGGCTTTATGGAATAAAACAGCTAAAATTTAAAAACATCAATAGCAAAAAAAAAAAGAGCCATGAGATGGTCAGAATGCAGTATTGCAGGCTAACTCTGCCCACAGCCTGGAGTTTGATTCTGACAGGGCTCAAGGTTGACTCAGTAAAATGAGGACCTAGACTGTTGGGGGCCAATATGCAGACTCTGTAAAACACTCAGAGAATGCTGTAAAGCACTGTGGAGCAGTATATAAGTCAAATTGCTATCGGTATTGCTAAAAAATAGTTGACAAGAACAGGGCCCAGGCTAGATGGCAATGCCAAGTTTTTAATGCCTGGCAAAAGGTGAGCAGGATCAGGGCATATCTCATCTCAAGGGCGGAAGGTCATCCCAGAGGGCAGGCACTATGACAAAAAAAAAAAAAGGTTTTCCTGGCTACCAACAGATGGTTCTGTCTGGAGAAAGCTTTCCTGTTGATTTTAGACATTTTAATTAGATTTAATCCTGGATATTTTAGTTATTTTTCTATATTTCTTGTAAACTCCCAAGAGTTACATGTGATGTGATGGGCTGTAAATGTTGTTGCTGCTACTGTTATTATTAACCGTAAGTAATATCTGTTTCAGGAGTCAGAGATACCAACTAGAAGGGAGAAACTTGCTCGAGGATTACAGGCACACACTCATTTGATTTACTATTGTGACAACAGTAATTGCATTGGTGGAATATTATCACTACTTGTTATAGAATCACATGAAAGTATACGCTTCAGGGTTTTCTCAAGGAATCATTTGTCAGAGTATTCTTTCAAATGAGGGGGGGGGGAGAATATCAGCTTGTAAGTTGACCAGAAGAAGCCATGCGTTTGCTCTGTCCAGTATATTGCAGTTCCCAAGAACTCTGCTTCCATATTAAATGAATGATATGTTTTATTGCTGGTACTACATAGATTCCTTCATTACAAAAGCTCCTTCACGGATATCAGAATTTCATAAATTTTAATTCCCTCCTCTTTATGATAGTTATTATTTATATTCCCGAGCTAGAGCTTCAAGCCATTGCTATGCTGTACCAGATAATGACAGGATAATTGTTTGTTTTATTGATCATTACAACTCTGTCCGCATCTCTGCATGATTTATCATTTCCACAGCCTTTTTACTCTTCTTCCTACTTTCTTAGGGATGGAGGCAGCAGAGCAGAGCTAATCCTTACTGGCTACAAACAAGCCAATTAATGGCACATGGGGGAAAAGTTTCATCAAGAAGTCCTTGTGCTGCTTCTTAATGGTTTCTCATTGATTCTGCTGAGCAAGACCCAGTGAGAACAAGTAAACAGATAGAAATGAGAAGAGATTAGTGATTATTTTAAGATTGTGCTTGGGCTTAAAACACGGCATAATCCTGACCACAACTGCAACATAATACGACAAAAATGAAACAAGGAGTAATCCACAGAGGTAGAGATGCTAGCAAAGTTAAATCAGAATTGTTCAAGATGCTGGTAAGGTTCTTTCAGAAAAAAGAATTAAAATCTTCCCAGGAATTACTTTTTTCCTGGAATTGCTATGCAGTGGGTCATATCAGGAGAGCAAAAAGTCTAGGTCTCTGTCTTCCACTCTTCCATTTAATAGTGTCTTCAGAGCTGAACTTTGGGGCCACGATCAGGAATTTCCCCAAAGCAGCAAGGCTGGCTTATCTGTTTTGCATTCTGAGAAGAGAGCCTCCATAAGGCTGTTGATGTAAGTAGAGGTGTACCTTGTATAGGTAGGTGTACTGTAGGTGTACCTTGTGCCAATCATCCCTGTTTTTATTCAAATATTGGTATGTAAAGGAAAGAGGACATTGGGAGAGAGGTAAGAGGGTTAGCAGGGTTAGTAAAATAGTTTTGGGGAATGATCTGATCTTTTTGGAAAGAATTTGGATCATTCTTGGATCAATTCAAAATAGGCGGAGGGAGAGATCTGATTCATCTGTCACTGTTTTACCATAGATTAGAAAAGGAAGAGGTATATGTTGAGTCTTAAATAATACCATTTTCTTGTGTAACCCCGAGAGATTAATCTCAGGGGCTATGGTGGCTCACGTGGTTAGGACACAGAGTCAGAAGACCATTGGGGATCAACAGCTCGGCAGTTCAAGACCTGAGAGTACAAGCCGTGTGACAGAATGACTCCAGTCAGTTTGTTCCAGCTCCTGCCACCGAGCAGTTCAAAAGCATGCAAATGCAAGTAGATAAATAGATATCACTTTGGTGGGAAAATACCGGGGACATGGAGGAGCCCTCCTGGGTGTTCCCTGGACAATGGCGATGTCACTAGTTAATCCTTTCAACCTGGAAGGGCTTTGGTAGGTGCTTCCAACACAAATGCAGAAGTTTCTCCCGAGATTATCATTTCTGGGTCATAATCAGCCACTAAGCTTCACAAACTGTTTCCATGAGTTATAGCTCTGTTACCAAACCGCATATAATTCCCTGTGTTTGTTCAGTGAGATACACAAAAGTTTAGAACTATATGTTCAATATACAAAAGAAAACGTAACACAAAAAGGTATTATCAAGTAGCCATTGAAAAGGTGTCTATAAGAAATAAGATGATATCCTGTGAAACATATTGCTGAAATCTTATGTCAGTGGACTAAATTTGGCTTACTTCCAACTGGAATTCATGGGATTGCGATCTAAGAATAACTGCATGCAGTAAAAATGCTTTAGTCATTACATTTTTAACAATTTCCAGCTGGGAAAGTTATGATTTATTGTCTCTTGAGATCCTCACCCAGTTGAACAGAATATTTTTATAATTTGATTCATAACAAAGTTCCAGTGTCTTAATGTTGCGATAGCATGTTGTTATCGTTTTAACACAATGGGGATGCCTGATTCATTAGAATATGGAATTAGGTATTTCCAAAATAAAGGCAGTATTCCCACCATCTGGATTATTACTAGCCCTACAATTCATTTTTGGTAATAAATTTAACTTAGTATCAACTAATATGCATCAGTACTCTGAACTGCAATAAGACCGTAATCACTGAAATAGAAGGGTTTCATTAGCTGTTCTGATTATATGTGCTTTGGGATTTAAAATAAACCTTGAATATGATCTCAATTTTTATTAATTTCTTTTTCTATGGTAATGAATTTTTCTATAGCTCAGCCTTTCCCAACCTGCTACTTACCAGATACGTTGCATTCTCTTCCCATAATTTGTAGTCAACATTTGGAGATTGTGGGAGAGATTTCCGAGAAACGAATTCTAATGCATTGGAAAAATATTGGATATTTTTGGAAAATAACTTCCAGTTGAGGAAGGCTAATTGCAGTAGTTTAAAATATAAAGTTGAAAAATAAATTCAAAAAGCTCAGCACTCACGTACTCTGAATCATTAACCTATTTTGTTCTGCTTCTGTTTTGTATTTATTTATTTGATGCTATTTCCGTGCTGCCCCAATTATATAACTCTGGAGAGTTTACAAAGATCAAAAACAAATAAAATCCTAATACAACCAACAATGAATAAACTGAGCAGGAGCAACACCCCACCCAGCCCTTGATAAAAGAGAGTTTTAAAAAAAAAAACCTCCAAATTTCAAAGAGGGGCCATCCTTATCTCAGACTATTCTATAGGATAAGGCACATGCCTGCTCCCTGGCCTTTAGCTTCACATAGAATCAGAATAGAGCTGGAAGGAACCTTGGAGGTCTTCTAGTCCAGCCCTCTGCTCAAGCAGGAGATCCTATACCATTTCAGACAAATGACTGTCCAGTGTCTTCTTAAAAACCTCCAGTGATGAAGCATCCACAACATCTGAAAGCAATCTATTCCACTGGTTAATTGTCCTTGCTGTTAGGAAGTTTCTCCTTAATTCCAGGTTGCTTCTCTTCTTGATTAGTTTCCAACCATGGTTTCTTGTCCTGCCCTCTGGTGCTTTGGGGGAAAAAAATGACCCCCTCCTCTTTGTGGCAGCCTCTCAAATACTGGAATACTGCTATCATGTCATTCTTTTCTCTGCAACGGTTCTTCATATGTTTTAGTCTCCAGGCCTTTAATCATCTTTGTTGCTCTTCTTCATACTTTTTCCAAAGTCTCAACATCTTTTTTGTAATCTGGTGACCAAAACTGGATGCAGTATTTCAGGTATGGTCTAACTAAGGCTTTATAAAGTGTAACTAATACTTCACATGATTTTGATTCTATGTCTCAGTTTATACAACCAAAGATTATATTAGCTTTTTTGGCTGCTGTTGCACACTGCTGACTCATGTTTAAGTGATCGTCCACTAGGATTCCAAGCAGGTAGGATTCAAATACCTGAACATCCAGTTCTCTGCGTGGATGCAGGCCTGGGCTTCTGAGGCCTAGAACGGACTTCTGGAAGTGACATTAACGCACTTCCGGTGGGTCGTTCTATCCCTGGGAGGCCTCCACCAGGCCTAGAATGGACTTCCGGAAGTAACAACAATGCACTTCCGGTGGACCATTCTATGCCTGGGAGACCTCCTCCAAGCCTCCGAGGCCTAGAACGGACTTCCAGAAGCAGCATGGGTTCAGCCAGTTCTCCGAACTCAACAAAATTTAGCTACAGGTTCTACCAAACTGGTGCGAACCGGCTGAATCCCACCACTGATTCCAAGGTCCCTCTCACAGTAACTGTTTTTGAGCCAAGTTTTGCCTAATCTGTACTCGCACCTTTGGTTTTTCCCAGGTATAAAAACTTACTTTTCTCCTGATGGGACTTCTTTGACACAACTTTTATATATCTACATGCATTTTGGAGGATCGTTCTGCTATAGGTGTTTCAATCTTGGTTACTGGAATTCAAAATCTTATGTATGGGAATGCACTGAGTAAAGCAGATAGTTCAGCAGTACCAGGTGATTATTACAAGAGAAATGGTTTTTCCAAACCTGGCTCAAAATAGACCCTCCTGTAGAACTATTCTGAGACAACATTTGTAGAATAATGAATTTGCCTTTTGATTTTTAGTTCTGCATTTTCTTTTGCAAATTGCCATTTTAGAGATGCAAACCTTGAATCCTCAGATACTTTTTCAGAATTTTATTCTATATGAACTTCTAACATTTGGGCAAATAGCTTACCTTGGTGAGTTGTCAGTAAATGATTTAACAAATTAAATTAAATGGGGAAAAAAGAGTATGGAATACCCTTCTAGTTTTGCATCTTGCAGGAGTAGCGTCTCAAAACCTATTCAGAGAGAGTGCCTTTTCTTTTTCCATTTAATTTAATTTGTTAAATCATTTACTGCCAACTTACCAAAGTCAAGCTATTTGACCAAATGTTAGAAGTCCATATAGAATAAAATTGGAACACTCTTACTTGAATAAGCCTATGCCCATTTCTCCATTTGACCTGCTGCACATTACTATAGCTGCCAAATGCAGTTTAACTTTGAAACATCTGCTTTGCATGTTTGCTGGTCAAAGGTGTTTTTTTTTGTGAGCAGCATGAGTTACAGAACCTGTAATGAAGTATCATTAACATATTCCTTTGGATTAAAATTGGAATCATAGAAGAATCTGATTAGTCACAGCAGTACAAATTTATCAAAAGTTAAATAAATACATTCAATTACATCTCATTTAATTTATTCTTTATCCTAAATTAGGCTATCATTTGATTAAGGGTTTTTAGGACAATCAGCTCTTACACTGGGTAAATCAAGCTATTTTGTTGCAATGTAAGCAGAAGCCACACACTGCTTTAACCAGCTGTACCTTCTCCAACAACATTCCGTGTTGTTTAAAAAAAGAAGAAAAAAAGAAAAAAATATCTCTTGGGTTGGCTCATTGCACCACCACTTTTAGTGATGGCCTCTCACACGTCTTCTATGTGGCAGACATTTCCCATCTAGAATCTGTTTGCTTCTCACTGGCTACAAACATGAGGAAAGACAGCAAATACTTTGGACCTTTTACAGCACTGACATATTTTCAGAAATCTGTCTGTTGACTCGGCAAAGTGCTATGGAGCAAATTGAACAAGCATTTGCACAAATGCTCGGGCTTACAGAAGACCCTTCCATTTTATTCAGCTGGACCACTTAGCATCATGCTCAGGTCAGAGATAAAGATCTTGGAACCATATGAATTAAGCTCTGATGGCCTGCACTCAGCAGACGGGAAATTTCAGGCCTTTGAAGAGTGTTCATAATGCATCAGGGCACATCAGATGCAAAGAAAATAGTCTGGCAGAACTGCATTAATTTTCATGAACCAGCAGCTTTCAAAAATCACGAAACCTGCCACATAATGAAAGCCTGGAAGGGAAAAACCTGCCTTCTTTCTCTCTGCTGGAAACCTGCATGCAGATGCTGTCAAGACACATGAGCTTAACCCCTTGGAGCACATGAATGGTGATACCAGCAAGGGCGTAGTAGCTCCTATAGAAAGAAAAATCTAGTCCAAGCCAGGAATAAGCAAAATGGAGACTGCTTTAGAAAGAAGGTTGTAGTTTATTGAAGAGCAGAGCCAGACAGAAATGTGGCTCTGGGAAAGCTGATTACATGTAGCTGGGAGTGGTGGATTTTTATACCTTCTTGGGGTTTTGTGTTTGAGGTTGTTTCCTGTTCCTGTGGCATGAACTTTGACCTGAGCTTTTGAGTGTGTCTTTTTTTGGTATTGGTGGGTTAATCCTATTATGTCCTAAAGGTCATGTCTTTAGAGATTGGGTGGAGTATGTAGATTTTAGGGGTCTTTGTCTTCTAGCTTCCTGGCTCCAACCTTTCTGAATAGGATTATCAAATCTGCATTTCTACAGACCTGGCATCTGCCTGGGGACAGGGGCTGGGGCTGGTTTCTGGGGGCTGGTTTCTGTCTTTTAAGAATTTCTTTCTCCATTACTGTATTCCTTTGGGAAATATAATATTCCCCAAAATATTTCTTTCCCTGGGGGTGGGATGTGCTGTCCTCCCACACTCCTATGCTCCTGTTTGTCTACAAAGACAAATGCTTTAAATAAGGCCTGAGCAGCTGAGAGCTCACCGTATGACCTGTGTGATGGTCCTGCTAGCACATTATTATGAAACATACTTCTTCCTAATCTTCTGCTATCTGCAATGTTTTCCCAGAGCTATGATTTGTAGTCAGTTCTCATCATGCATGATGAAGCCAGTGCAATCAAACTTGTAGAAACAAAAATATCCTGGAAGGCTTTCTGATTTAGCAAGATTTTAGTTTCCCTGCCTTTAGAATGTGCTCCTTCCTATTCTGTGTATCTCACTAATCCAGGAATAGGGACATTATTTATTCATTTGAATGAATGTTTAACTCTCTCTGTATCAATAGAACAAGTTAGAAAAGAACAGAATTAAAAGTATGTAGAGTTGAGACAAAGCAATTGAGAGTTTCTTAAAAACATTTTCAGCAGTGTTAAAAAACATTACCTTTTCCTATAATATAAATATAAAATATAATATAATGTAAAATATATTATAAAATACATCTTGAAAAATCATTAGCTATTCCTTTATTTATTAATCATTCTCTCTTTATTTGTTTCTAGTGACCTATGGTCAATCACTGGGTCACATGTGTCTGCCCTCATGATCTCAAACCCATCAGTCTATTAAAAATGATTGGCTGTGATCCTTCCTGTCAATTACCTTCATTTCCCTTGATTAATATTTATTATGTTGTTATATGGTGCCATGATATTATCCCATTCACAATATTTGCCTCTGACTCATTCTGTCTTTCTATTCCAGAAATAATAGAATCTGTGGTGATGGGGTGCAGAAACAACTAGAAGAAGAAGAAATTAAAAATAAGCAGATTTATATAGAGACTTATGAAAATATCCCTCCAAGCTGGAAAAATAGACATTGAAATTGCAAAAAAAGGCTAACATTCAAAATGATGCCTACTGGGCCAAAAAAAGTTAACTTCATGAATATTTTGATGTGATCTGAGCTGTAAGTCTAGGCCAGGGGTTCCCAATCAGGGGTGCTCGCACCCCCTGGGGGTGTGAGACAATATTCCAGGGGGGTGCAAAAACTTGGGTTTTCAAAATTATAGTGTATATGCATAATTTGTTGCTGTTATTTTGAACTTTTGTAAGGGGTGCAAGAATATATCAGAAGTGTTTTAGGGGTGTGGGGTATAGAAAAGATTGGGAACCACTGGTCTACTCTAGGGCAACTCCACTTCATATTGGCATGGCATTTTGCCAAGTGGAAGCAACATTATTTATTTTGTTGAGTCTCATTAAATGCCATTGGTCTCATTAGGGTGCTTCACGTTGCTTTGGGCACCTCCTCCTCTGATACACACAGAACTCTCTCCAACTCCTCAAAATGCCAGAAGTAGCATCTGAAGCAACCTAAACTGAAACACTTTACAAAGTAGTTGGCTGCAGCAGTGTAATCAAAATCCTGCTCACTTGTAGATGTACGTGGCATAAATGCACATGTAGACAGGACAGGCTTCAATCATACTGCTGCAACCAACGTTTTTGACCCCTGGTGCAGATATTGATGGTAGGCCACATTACTTAATGAAAGCTAAGGCTGAAAATGAACTAAGTCTTGCGACCAAAGTCAAAAATAACAAAAAAAAGCTTCTTTCAACATGTAAAAAACAAGAAAAAAGTGAAGGAAACGATTGGTCCATTAGTGGGTGAAAGTGGCAAGAAGGTGACAAGCAACAGGGAGAAAGCAGAATTATTTAACTCGTTTTTCGCATCTGTCTTTACACAAAGGGAAAAAACAGACCAACCTATCAAAAATAGTGCCATAAAAAACAGAATAGAAACACAAGTTAAGATAGGCAAGAAAATGGTAAGTGAACACCTGTCCAGCCTAGACGAGTTCAAATCACCAGGACCAGATGGATTATACCCCAAGGTTCTCAAGGAACTGGCAGATGTGATCTCAGAACCACTGAACTATATTTTTCAAAGATCCTGGAGCACTGGGGAACTACCAGAGGACTGGAAAAGAGCTGATGTAGTTCCCATCTTCAAAAAAGGGAAAAAAATGGATCCAGGAAATTACAGACCTATCAGCCTGACCTCAATACCTGGGAAGATTCGGGAAAAGATAATCAAACAACGGATCAGCGAACACCTACAGGCAAAGTCATTACTAAAAGCCAACACGGGTTTGTCAAAAACAGATCATGTCAGACAAATCTTATTGCATTCTTTGACCAAGTGACAAAATTAGTGGACCAGAGGAATGCTGTGGATATAATTTACTTGGACTTCAGTAAGGCATTTGACAAAGTAGATCACAACCTACTGCTTGATATGATAGAAAAATGCTGGTTAGACAGCATCACCACCAGATGGATCCATAGCTGGCTGACCGGCTATACTCAGCGTGTGGTCCTCAATGGAACCACATCTACATGGAGGGTAGTGTAGTGGGGTGCCCAGGGCTCTGTTCTGGGCCCAGTGCTCTTCAACATCATCAACCATTTGGACGAAGGGATAGATGGGGAACTCATCAAATTTGCAGACGGCACCAAGCTGGCAGGAATAGCCAACACTCCAGAAGACAGGCTTAGGATACAGACTTGAACACTGGGCGCTATCTAACAAAATGAAATTCAATGGTGAAAAAAGTAAGGTTCTACATTTAGGCAAGAAAAACCAAATGTACAGCTATAGTATAGGGGGTACCTTGCTCAATAGTAGTAACTGTGAGAGGAACTTGGAGTCCTAGTGGACAATCATTTAAATATGAGCCAGCACTGACGACGTCGACGGTTTTTTCGGTTGTGTCACGATCCGACGTAATTGTCTCCCTATCTTAGTTCTAGTGCACTTCATAATTATGGTGAAATGTTACGGAACCATTCCGGTGTGAACCTTATGACGTAGGTCAAAACCAGTGGTGCTACATTTTTTCTACAACTCTGAGATCTTTCTCATGTCTCTTCTCGTTGTTTCTTGTTCAGGGGACTGGAGGCTAAAGCATATAAGGAACGGTTGCTGGAATTGGGTATGTCTAGTTTAATGAAGAGAAGGATGAGGAGGGACATGATAGCAGTGTTCCAATATCTCAGGGGCTGCCACAAAGAAGAGGGAGTCAAGCTATTTTCCAAAGCGCCTGAAGGCAGGACAAGAAGCAGTGGGTGGAAACTAACCAAAGAGAGAAGCAACCTAGAACTAAGGAGAAACTTCCTGACAGTTAGAACAATTAACCAGTGGAACAACCTGCCTCCAGAAGCCATGAATGCTCCAACACTGGAAGTTTTGAAGAAGAAACTGAACAGCCATTTGTCCGAAATGGTATAGGATTACCTGCCTGAGCAGGAAGTTGGACTTGATGACCACCAAGGTCCCTTCCAACTTTTTTTTATTATTATTATTATTATTATTATTATTATTATTATTATTATTATTATTATTATTGTTGTTGTTGTTGTTGTTGTTGTTGTTGTTAAGCAATTTTGAAGCATCAAACTGAAGGATGTCCTCCAAAGTTTTGCACAGCCATAATAACTGACCTGAAGAGAATGTAGTATAGATAGCCAGATGAAAGCAATAATCCAGTACAAGATAAGAAAAGGGCAAAGTCCATTTTGGAGATCATTAGAACAGAATTAAAAATCAAACTGTCCTTATCATAAATCCCATTCAGATGTTATTCAGTATGGAACTCTTGTTATATGAGAATTCAGGTTACGTTGCATGCCCTGATACATTCTTTAAATAGTGTCAGCTTTGGGTAGGCAATCACATACTTAAGTCTAATTTCATATAATAGATTCCACTTGAAAATTTGTTACTGATCTTTTAACTGGCAAGTTTCTTCTTCAAGAGATTAGTTGAATAGATGTAAGAAGCATGACTTCAAAACACAATCTTTGGGGCAAATTAGAAGACTGTAGAGTGAAGCTTGAGTAACTGTTGATGCATACTTACTTGATGGGTAAGTGTAGGTTGCAGATGGGCTGATGCGCACACCTTCCAAACATCAACTACCACTTTGTATGGAGATGCATGTCCTGTATGCTGATTAGTTGATCTGACTTCCTGTTGGGAAGTGGGTAGGAGGCAATGTGTACTTAAGGGACAAAATGGAGCAGCTAGAGGAGAGACTTGCCAAAAAAAGTATAAATGCAACAGCTATGCAGCCATCTCCAAATGACAGAAGTATACGTTCCCTGATGTGCAGTGATGCAGAAGTCTAAATCAAGTTTTAGAGGCAGTTAGTTCTCTGAATCAATGCAGGTATAAGTTTTCTTTCTCATGGTTTTAGATGTTGAACTTTTTTTTGTCACCTAATCTAATGATGTTCTAAGCTAGCCACTTTTAGATATGACGTTCCAGGTAAATCCATGTGGTTTACAGTCTTGAAAAGCATTCCAAATCCATTTCAGTTGAGTATTAGTCTGGGATTTGATACTGAGACAGCTTTGGTCATGCTTGTAGATGGCATGTGGAGTGGAGCTAAGATGGTGGTCATGCATCTATCCTTGTGCTCCTTGTGCAGATTTTGATATCGTTGATCACAGTATCATTCTGAGCTGACTCAGTGCATTGGGATTTGTGTTTTATGATGGTTATCTTTTTTCTCCAGGGCCAGTTTCTTTGGTATTGTTTGGGGAAGAGAGATCACTCCCTAAGCTCTTCCTGTGTGAGGTGCCATAGGCTTCTCTTTTCTCTTTCTTCCTTTTCAACACCTACATAAAATATCTAGGGATATTTCCTCTCTGACCTTGGATGGGATGCTACTTCCTCATTCAAGAGTGGTGTGGAACTTGATGAATCTTCCTGGACTCACAGATCCTGCTCAATGAATGGATGGTACATATGCCCAGGAAGATCTTTGCATAACGCCATCAAGTGCACCAGTGCAGCCTATCCTAAATCAGGATAGTCATTAGTGCCCTGGTCAGCTCTTGGCACTGCAGCCTAGATGGGGCTGCCTTTGAAGACCACTAAAAAGCTTCAATGATCCAGAATGCAGCAGTGCAAACAGCTATGGACATGTTTTGGTATGCCCTTGTAACACCTCTGCTTCATGAGCTGCATTGAGTTTGCTACCAGGTGCAATTCAGGGTGCTGATTGTTATCTATAAAGCCCTCCATGACACAGGAAGTGGTTATTTGATGATACCCAATTGCCTATACCCAATATTATCTGCCCAATTGATTCGATATGGCAGAGTTGGACCGCTCTGGATTCCATCAATGAATACTTCTCATCTATTGGGAACCAGAAGCATTCTCTGTCATATCCTCTGTCCCATGTAATTAGGTTCTCCCTGAGATTGAAACCGTCCTTACCCTACTAATGTTTCAAAGAAGCCTCAAGCCTTGGCTCTTCATCCAGACCTTAGGTGAAGAAGATTGAAATTGCCTTTTAACCTAGGTTGTCTTCTTTTGGCTTCTGTCCATTTACTCTGCCATCTCAACTTGTCTCAACTCAAAACTTGATTGTTTCTTGTGGTTTTTACTATCTTCTTTTCATGTTTGAAATCATGGTAAACTTCCCAAAGTCACTGGGAGTCAGGGGGCATATAATTGAATGAATAAAGATATGAATAATAGTAATTATATCTTTGGTTTGAGAAGGTTGACTGACTGAACTGTTAACAGACAAACTATCCAATTTATTGGTGGGTCTGCTGAACTATTTTATCTACTGTAGTGTTCCCAATCTTATGTGTTTCGCTCTTGCTAGATAATCTATTCCACTGACAGAGAGCAATGAACTCATGGTCTCTTGAGCATAAAGTGGTTTTGCTGCAATGTCATCCATGTAGATTAGTTTAAAATACTTCTTAATTTTGCTAGGAAAAGTTGATGCTAGTCAACTGGCCCAGATTTCCAGGTTACTTAAATATTTATTTTATTCTGAAAAGGTGCTGAGACCGTCAACAGCATGTTACCATACTCTATATTACGGGTGTCAAACTCGTCGCATCATGTGACGTGTCGCAACATATCGCGGCTTTTTTTTTGCATTGCTGGAGCTGGGGTGGGCGCGGCCTCCGCATGATGCAACCAGCCTGCAGGCTGGCAGTTTGACACCCCTGCTCTAAATTCTTGAGATTAGTCAGTGATGTTATTTACTATCCCTGCAGCTCTAGTCATTCTGCTAATGGTAAGAAGAATTCACATTTCAAGAGCAGCAGAGAGAAACAAATGGTATCTTGAGTAGGATTTTTCTTTAATGACTGATATACGAGGGCCTCGTCAGCTGTATGTTTGATGAGCTGCATAATTGTCATAGACTCAGTTGTGGGCAAGTGTGACTCTTGACAGGGTTCTTTGACTATGGGAGTAAGATTTTCGGTGGAGGAATCGTGCAAAATACACACTTCATGGGAGATACTTCTTTCCACCCTTCATACAAAAACTAAAAATAGAAAATGCAAATTTCCTTAGCTACCCAGCAGTCATTGAAATGACTGGAACCCCAGTAAAACTCTCCTGGCCTAACCATAATATCCTGTTATAAGGCAAGATTTTAAAAGTACGGGATCTATTTTAAGGGTATGTTAAAATGCTTCCAAATTGTATCAGGCTTCATTTTTTTTTTAACTAATCTTGTTGGCTATAAAGCAGTTAGCAATTAGATGACAACAGCCACTCTTCTGGCAGCTTTTCTGACATCATTAGTTGTGCCAGAGAGAAAACAAATCTGTTTCTCCCCCCCCCCCAACTTGGATAAAAGCAGCACATACATGGGGTTCATTGTTACAAAAATAACCAAGCTAATTCCAGTTTCATTTAAAAGACGGAAAATAATGAATGCTTACTAGAAAAGAGCAAAAACACCTGAATTGTGATCACATGACCATGGGGGTGGTGTGTCAGTCATAACTTTGAGGATGAGTTGTAAGTCACCTTTTGCTGCACCGTCGTAACTTTGAAACAGATGGTCATAAGTCAAGGTCTACTTGGATGTGCATGTGTGTGTGTACGTGCGGAGGGAGAGTTGTACTTTAGGCTTCTGAGTGACTCTTTGCAAATATAAGACAGGCATGGATCTATTTCTAAAAGTGCAGATCAGCACTCTTTTCAGTTCCAGTTGCATCTAACGAAGAAAAAGTAGACTACCATTCAAAATCATACTCTTTCCACAGCAATCTAGGCTAATTTTCATCAGCATTTATTTGGGAGGTAGCAAGGTGGCATTTCTGCTACTCAGATCTTGGATTTTACAGCTAATATCCATAGAAAATAGATGAAGAAAGAGACCAACAATAATTAATTGTCTCTATAGACAATCAGAAGCATAGATCTGAGGACCAGGTGCTGGAGAATATCCATGGAATAGGGCTATTGTTCTCATATCCTAATCATAGATTCTCCATAGGTTGGCAATTGTGCAAAGCATGTATTTATTCTTATTTATTTATTTATTTATTTATTTATTTATTTATTTATTTATTTATTTATTTAT
>NW_015386880.1:157315-168111 GCF_001527695.2 Protobothrops mucrosquamatus
GATTGGCCTAGGGGGGGGATTGTATAGGGATTTTAATAGGGATTTTATAACTTTTCTAAAAATAACAGGCTAATTTAATATATATTTTAATTGTTTTTAGATATTTATTGTATAGTTTCGTTTTTTATTTGCCTGTAAGCCGCCCTGAGTCCTTCGGGAGAAGGGCGGGGTATAAATTAAAGTAATAATAATAATAATATGATGCTGATGCCTTTGTATGCCTTTGATCTAATTAAGCATTATTATTTTTATGTTTTTAGGCCAATACAACATAATCACCAGGCGGCAATTGCTTTAAAGCTGCTTTTTAGGATTTGTGCCAGGCTGCTGGCTTTTTTCTGCCGAAACCAGTGTGTCATGCAGTTTCCCCTCTACAAGCCCCATTGATTGTAAAGGAATTGGAGCTTCACGAGGGCAGTGCTCTGTAGGAACGCTTCCCAGCAGATTCTCCCCACTCTTTAGTCTAGTGCATTTGACCAAGTTTATTACATGGACAACTACAGTACCCAGAAGAAAGAAAGAAAGAAAAAATAGAAGAGGGAAAGTAAAGTGAAAGATTTTAAAAGCATTTGGCCCAGCAATGAAGTTTTGTCCTGGGTATTTTACCTATCTAGTGAAATCTTCCCATTTGGCTTTCTGAATGATTAAGTTTATTCCTCTGTGATACCCAGAGCCATTACGCAATGTTAAACAAATGTCACCACATTGGAAACAGTTGCATGCCCGTAGATGGGACAAAAGAGTCTCATTATGGAAACAAAATTAATCCTGAGAGTTACAAGGCATGCAGGGTTCACAGAAACTTTTGCTTCTCCTATGGAACTAAAGGAACTAGGAATGTCATGTAGCTGGTGACATATTTCATCTTCATTAATTTCTTCAGGGCAGATCCATGAAGGTTTTGATGCCAATATGATTCAAAATCCCATCTCTTTTTGCAGAAGTGCATGGCTGTTCTCAAAGTATAGCTTTAACTTATAGGCATGCCCAATGTTGGTTGAACAAATCAGATTCCCTGGATTTACCTGGCTTAAATATTTAGCTATACATGCTCCTCCAGGTCTTTTGAATCAGGAATTCAGTTTAGATAAGATAGATGGTATAATTCATACATATATAACTGCATTTTAGACAATAAACTGAAGTTTATTTCTACTTAATTTTCACTGATTGTCTGAATGGAGGTGACAACTGGATTATGGTTACTCATTTTTCTCTACATATAGCAGCCCTGTGTATTTGGCTTCCCATGAGAATGTATGAATCAACCTTGATTTAATTCACTTTGGAGATCTGAAATTCAAAGAAGGCATGATTTGATTTGAGTTTGTGAGCCAAGATATGAGGGCAAATGTATCCAAGCCATTTTGAAATTCAGTTTAAAAAAGGTTTTTATTCACAGGTTATATTGGAGGAATTAGCTTCATTTTTTTTTTTGACAGAATGGAATGAAAATATCATGTAGAGGACATTAACTGTGCCAGAGTTCAGCTAGATAACATCAAAGATTTCACCATGATAATGTTTTGAAATAATCTTTCTCCATCACTTTTAAAGCAGAGATAGCAAGAATAGGGAAAAGATAGCAGAAACAACCTTGAGTTATGTTGAACAATGCAGAAAGTATCCTAAAACCAACTTTAAAAAAACATAAAGAATTATTTAAAAATCAAGCTATGAATTTTTCGACTTCCTTTCCTGGGCTGCCAGTCACTGATTGCACTTGTGGATTGATGGATTGTGCAGTCTCTAATCACTGGCCTTTGCAAGATGCCCTGAAGGGGTAGCATTTTTAGTTAACAACCATGACCCCTCTTGGGGAGGACCCCTCATTACTGGCTTCAATGAAATACCACACTGAGCAGGGCAAACAGGCAGAGTTTACTCTTTTCTGAATTCAGAAATAGGTCTCCTGACTTGTTCTTATGTGAGGATGTAACTTTGATGTCTCTAATCAGTGTTTTCAGGAGATACCTGAAGAATTGGAAGATTTAGTAGGCTTTAACAATTATATGTCACTGATTCCCAGTATATCATTGTAGAGCCCTAAGATCCACACTCTGTCCATGTTAAAATCCCATAATATTTACAGTATGAACCCTGGGCTACACACAAAGCCCATTTATGCTTTCAGCTGAATGAACAGAGCGTAGTGAGAATGGAACCAATGATCATGTGAAGATCAGAGACAAAAACCTTCCTCTCCCAAAGACCCCTCATTCTCTTCTGAAATATGCCAGTATGTTACTTCCCTTATCAAAGATGATCTGCCTTAGCTACCAAAAAGCTAAGAAGAAGACTACTTTTATCATGTTCTGGTGGTGGATGCATTTGTTTGGTTATTGGGTTGACATTCCTGAGACCACTGACATTTCTTATGCTTGGTAGGGTTAGGATTGATGAGGTCAAGTAAACTTGAAACATACTCAAAATAAGATGGAAATGTAGTGGTCGTATGAACCCATTGTTTTTCAAAGTCCAGCACTGTACTCTTATTGTTGTTATATTATGTCCTGCTTTGTGAAATGGTTTACATTGAATGGTGGCCAAGTGATAGTTTTTTAAAAATTCATTAGACTAGATGGAGGATCATAGATCAATTATAGAGCATCTGAATTAATAATAAAGAGGATATTGCTGAGCAGATGCAAAGTCCTGGGGGTTTTTGTACTAATGAATCTAGTAGTCAGTGTGAGATGTTAAATGCCTACAAATATCCTCTTTCAGAGAAAAACCCTTCTGATTTTCACTATATCACCATCTCATTATATATACACCTTCCACAAAAACTTACAAATTCTTTCATTTTCTGTGTCTGCTCCACTCGTGCTATTCTCTCCATCTCCAAATGTTAATTTAATCCAATCTTTTATCAAATTGCTCCCAGGCTTGTTGTCGTTCATGCATTTTTTGACTCAGACACAGTGATTTATTTCATCATTTCCATCTCAACACACCTCTCCTTCAGATAGCAAATCTCTGGTATTAAGATCTCATAGACAATTGTGCATAATCCACGAATGACATGAATGTATTCTATATTCAGGTATCTGCCTAATTTAGGTTGCTCAACAGTCTTCTCCATTATGGAATTTGGATTTGATGTTCTACCCATGACAATTAGCTGGTAACTACCATATGAGAACTTGACAGAAAACTACTATTTAGCACCCAGATTCTCCTGGCACAAAGTATTTGCAAAGTTCCACAGTAGATGCTATATTTGGAAATAGCACAAGCCCCAAAGGAAGCTATTTGTCTAAGCAGCAAAACCCTTGTGGAGAAGGAAGCAAACTGAAGTGGAAACCTTATTAAATGGTGTACTTGAGTCTGAGCACATCTGCATCAATATGAGCAAAATCAAAACCAAAACCACTGATGGTGCATTCCAGCATTCATATCATTCCAGCATTATTTATTCTTAAACTCTGCTCTAACTATCATAGCTTAAGGACAGTATAACATCTCTGACACATATCATACTTGATATGATATCTTTTATGGTTTTTGAAATTTAAGAGATCAAGCATTTATCTTTTGATCAGAAATGTCGAAATGCTCTGGCTTATACTTTGCATATGTGCTGTTTATATCCACTAAATTCTACAGTTTTTGAAATGCTTATCTTTATGCTCTCTCTACTGTCATTGCAGTCTAATCAGATGGACTTTTTAAGAACTTCCAATTCTTAGAATAGAATTGGTTTGGAAAGATCCTTGGGGATGACTTGATCCAATCCTCTACCCAACGCAGGAACCCACTATATCAGGGCTCCTCATCCTTGGCAACTTTAAGACTTGTGGACTGGCTGAGGAATTCTAGGAGTTGAAGTCCACAAGTCTTAAAGTTGCCAAGGTTGAGGACCCTTGCACTACATTATCTTGACAGATGGCCATGCAGCGTCTGCCTAACTACCTCTAGTGAAGAACAGTCCAAGGCAGTCTGTTTCTTTGTTGAAAAGCTATGGCCTTTATGAAAATCTTCATAAGATATAGCTGCAATCCTCTTTCTTGTTATATTAAAGAAGAAATGCAAAACTATGAAAATTAGCCAGGATTATTCAAGTGGGTAGAGGTTACCTATTGTTTCTTGCCTTCTGCAATAGTGCTGAACAATTCTATGCTGTCTTTTACCTGCTAGCCATTAAGTTACCTTGAAGACACAGTCTTCTCTTGCACAGGCTAAGTATTATTCCAGCTTGTAAAGATTCTTTTGAATCTCATTTTTCTCCTCTAAGGTGTCTCCTCTATCTTTGATAATTAGATTTTCTGGTCTATCATTTAATACTTATAAATACATTGTGCAGAACAAGGCCTGGCATGGAGCATTGGATAATGCCAGAGAAACTCCTGAAGCTTGTTATTATATCATTTTCTATGCTTCAGTGTTACAATACCAGATCAGTACTCAGTCCTTTAAAATTATGTCTGAAGTCATTTTAGTTAGGAATTGCAAATAATATATCACTGTTAAAAATATGTTTAGCATGTACCTTTAAATGTTATTGCTATCATTCCACTTCTTTATCTGGAAAGTTTGGAGATGAAAGTAGGTTTTTACATCCTGAACTGGCATCTTCACTCCAAGCCTAATGACATCATATCTAGTCGCAGCCCTCATGTTAAATAAACGTTCTTCTGGGACAAGGCTGTGTTTGACCAAGCCAGCCTCTTTCTGGGATATGCAGCAAGAGAATATTAGAGCATAAGAAGAGCCCTGGGAGAACAGACCAAGCATTTATTTAGTTCAGTAAACAGTTCTGAGGAAATAAATACTCCTCCACCTAGGTACACAGAAAAAGACAATGGTTTTGAAGTCATCACTTAGCTTTAATTTAGGTTTATCCCACACCGCAGGGTGTTCTGCTTTTATTTTGGGAAGTTGAACCCTTCCAAACATACTCCATTACAAGCTGGGTAGGGTGAGTTACAGAAAAGTTCTCGCAACTCTGCTGTTTGGGGAATTGTCTCTCCTGCTGTATGACCTAACCATATCCAGACAAATCGGCTGAGGGCTTCTTATACAATGGAAGTCTCACCCTCACCTCACCCCACTGATAGTTGGAAATGTTGATAAAAATTGGAAATATATGACAGGGCTGCCCTTAGCAAAAAACAAACAAACTACTTACCATTGATATGCAATTCCTTGTTTCTTTTTACCATGAAGAAAGCTGAATTATTCCACTCAGGAAAGAGAGGAAATGTTTACCACTATGTTCAATTGGATTGCAATTACATTACCATCTTAATCTTTGAATTTAATGTTGCACATCCTTTTTAAGAGGAGGAAACCAATACCTTATCCCTTCAGTAAAAAGATGAATGTGAACCTGACTTGGTATTGATAATGAAAGCAGTGCTTTCTAGTGCTGCAGGAGACCCTTTTCAGTTATAATCCTTGATCCCAGAATGAGCCACAAAAGGTGTCTTTTGTCTCATAGCCCAATTTCAGAATTCAGTTTAATTGCCTCCCTAGGCCCACCAAAATAAGATGGCTTTCATCTTTCCCCCCCAAGGTCTCCCAATATTATAATCACAAAACCTAATCAATTAATAGTATTGGTATTAATAATCTTGCTTAATGATCTTCAGGGGAATCAGTGGAGAACACACACAAAAAAGCAATATACGATAAATGGCAAAGTATATAAATACAAATGAGAAACATAAACCAATGTCAAATTAAACCAAACTAAATTATAGCCAAATCAAGAGGAATCAAGATGAAAATGCCCCTGGAAATGCTCTGCATTGAGCAGCTTCTGTAAGACAGTTAGGTAGAGCCAATTTGATTTCCCTTGGGAAGCCATTCCGAAAAACTGATCCAACCACTAAAAAAAAAAGTGCCATCAAACTTCACCATCTCCCTAGAATGCAGCACCACTATTTTACAGGTAGATTGAACCAGGTAGATCAGGCCAATTCCAGGAAAAGAATGCAGCCCTGCAAATAACTAGGTGTGAAATTATATAAGACCTTATAGGCTGATACCAGCATTTTAATTTGCACCCAGAAGCTTGTTGACAACCTGGGCAAGGCCAGCAGCTATGGTGTAAAATACTTCCACTAGTGAATGCTGGTGAACATCCAGGCTGCTGTATTCTGAACCATTCTGAACTCAGTCTCTGAGTAAGTCTCAGCTTTAGATGTTGTCTCTGGCAAGCTCTTTGTAAACCAAGGAGCCATCCAGGATTGGCCAAGACAGAGACAGTTGAATGGTTTTATCAAGATCCTGTGTCATCTCATGATGCCAACAGTAAACCTGTCCTTCAACAAATTCACCTATCAGACTGTCAGGAAACTCACCAAGCAGGGTAGTAAGTAGATGACAGGAGACATTCAGATAGGTAGTAGGACCATGGAGTGGCCAGTAATAGGCTAAACAAAACTCAGCTTGTGCTTGCTATGTCTCACCTCCTTTCTAGGGCAAGATGCCAAGCTGATGCCTGAATGAAAATAATGGGATTGTCAAGAAAATTGTGACGGCTGTTGTATTTCTCTTAACTGTTTTCCCCTAAGTAGATATTCAGATTTTGCTTTGCTTCTTTGTATAGTTTTCAGGAAAACTTTATTTTTGACAAGTGCTCTAGTAGATGGTAGCTACTCTTTCAGCCAATCCCTTCCGGAATGTGTTCAGCTGCGGTCACATGATTCTCCAACTTTATTTTATTGAATCAGAAAAGCAGAAAATCCCTGTAGGAATTATACTGTGTAGCTCTTGTACTTGCAGAGAAAATAGTCACTGCTCAGTTCTGGAGCAGAAATACCAGAGGCAGAGCTTCAGGTTTCAGTGGTCAGAGGAGAAAAAACAGAATGATTTCAGTGGAGGGGAGAGGGAGAGATATAGAACATAAATAAAACAAAATACACTGCAAAGTTCAAAAGCCTGCTCATGAATATATCCATTATTCAAGTGGAAGAACTCAGTATATTTTAAGAGCACGTGTTGTGCTTCCTGTCTATATTACATATTAATGAGAGATACAGTCTTCCTGAACTCTGCCTCTGGAAAAATACCTTTCCCAGGCACTAAATGGCATGCCTGAGAAAAGGGTAAATTGAGTTGCATACTGACAACCAGAAATGTTTAAACCTCCTCAAAACAATAAACAAAATTGGCTTCAGAAGCCATTTTTCCTTTGCAACTGGGGAATCAGTCACAATTAACATGAATTTGCTCACATAATTGAAGTGGAACATCTTTTAAAGAACCAGAAGAATTATATTCTTATGGTTTCCTCCTGTATTTTTGATTCAGAAACTAATTATTTTTTTACATTTATGTCTCACCTATCTCCAAGAAACTCAAGGCACCTATTTCACCTATTTTATCCTAGTGACAGCAACTCTGTGAGGGAGGCTGGCCTGAGGGATATCTGTCATCAAGGTTATTCCTATTGCCAGGAAACACTTACTCCTGATGTTGATACCATCCTGCAGAGCATTCTCCTTTGCCTTCCAATAGTCATTTCATAGGAGAAAAAAATATCTCTTAGACTGAGGTAAACTTATTACTAATAAATTTAATTAGTAATTAGAATTCCAGAAACAGAAGAACAGTGGAAGAGGTGGGCTCATCAAGCCAGTCTTAAGAATAATTTATTTTATTTCATCGAATTCATAGGGGTGCCCATTTGTGATTCTGGGCAACATACAACACAAACAAACAAAACCTGAACCTATCATTAAAAACCAACAACCCAGGTAATTAAATATAATATACATTGTGGTGGCACAATGGTTATAATGCAGTATTGCAGGCTAACTCAACTCATTGCCAGGAGTTTGATCCTGACTGACTCAAGGCTGACTCAGCTTTCCATCCTCCCAAAGTCCGTAAAATGAGAACCCAGATTGTTGGGGACAATATGCTGACTCTGTAAACCACGTAGAGAGGGCTGTATATGAAGCAATATAAAAGTCTAAGTGCTATTGCTATATAGACTGTTGTTAGGACTTTGGACCTAGTGATCAGCAGCCTACCAAAAAAAGCTGTATAATATGGTACTTGGAATATGTTTACATAGTGGTATTTAAATCTGATTGAATTAACAACAGAAAATTGTCTCTATTTTCCCTGGCACTCAATCTATGAGTATGACCAGATCAATTCACCTTTCAGGGCCTTGCTTTTCTTATCTGAAAGCAGGGGCATTGTTATTTGTTTGCTTATCAGCAAGGGTGTGAGCTTTAATTTACCCCTGTTTCTAAAGGGCAGACAGTTCCTCCGTGATGGGAATGATTGACAAACATGTGATTTATGAATATTGTTTTATCAGGCAAGCAACTGCTAGTAGGGGTGAAGTTTGATTTTTCTAGTTTACAAACCAAAGTCTCTTGTAGATCCTGGCCCAAATTTAATGTACAGTCAAGACAATTTTTTTCCAGGCTCCCGTGTAAAACTTTTCAATTTAGTCTCCATAGCATCACTGTACAAATGTTTTAAGGCAAAAGGTCCACTTGGCCTTTAAGTGGTACTTAAGGCATCATATTTCAAAACAGGGACACAAATATATCACTTATGTCATAATTATAATTCTATTATAATTCACTGGCAGTTATGCACCCTTAGAATTTGGCAAGTGCACAACTAGTGTTGGGCTGATGGAATGGACGTTGTACAGGATGTTGAGAACAGCATTATTAGAAAATATTAACAGATGGAATGAATACCCTAAAACAGAGGTCTGCAACCTTAGCTGACTGAGGAATTCTGGGAGCTGAAGTCCACAAGTCTTAAAGTTGTCACGGTTGCAGACCCCTGCCCTAATAGATATACATAGATACCCTAATAGACATATGTGGAATGGATACCTAAGGAAGTCTCAAGACGTCCATTTACCACTTAAGCTCCTTCCACAAAAATGCTGAAAAAATGTAAAATTCATGGGACCCACCCATTCTGGGGAAACTCTTAGGGCTGCCAAAGTGATGCTGATAGACCATATATGTGTTCAGCCACATATTTTGCAACTCTGATCTGTGGGATAGATACATCATTGCAGGTTTTAAAGGAAGTAAAAAGATATATTTGCCATAAAGGCTTGAAGATTCATGGTTTTTGATGCATCTCTCTCTCCCTCCCTCCCTCCCTCCCTCTCTCTCTCTCTCTCTCTCTCTCTCTCTCATTAATCCAGAATAGCAGAACAAGTTTTGATTTCAGGTAGTGTTTTAGTATGGCAGCCTTGTTAAAGAAGCCAGCCTTCCTTCTCCTTGTTCTCTGACCTTCCTTATTGATAAGTAGCTGAAAAGTTGCAGTAAATCCATGTAGTACATCACCAGTATATAATTGCCTAGCATTTTTATAAGCAAGGTAAAACTTCCCATGTTCTTATTGTTATGCATGTAGTCCAAAGTATGGGCTAAATATGATCACTGCTACTACATGTAAGAAAAGGATGAATGTCTCTTCATTCTTCCAATCAATGTCATCTACTGTAAGAGAAAGAACTTGACAGACAGAAAAAGAGTCGACTGGTCCATATCAGAGGGTAAGAAAGACCGACTTTGGTAGACGTAACATATTTAACTCGGTACCACCAGGAAAAGAAGAAAGTTATCCTGAAGTCTGAATAAGGACTGAGGCAATTACTTAACGGTCTTATCCCAGGCTCTTCTGGAAACAACAAACAGTACCTAGAATCTATATTCTAATTAATTTAATTAATATTATGGTAATAATTTGTTAGCCATTTTGTCTCCGGTAGAAAGAAGTTCCCTGAGGATGGGCTCCAGCATGAATCTGAAAGCTCTCGTCCCAATGACTGACCCAGATAGGATCCTGCAACATTATCTTGAGACGCGTATATTTTCCATCATTCATTCTACCTCTTGTCCAGCTTTCACTTCTCCCTTTTGTCCATCATTCATTTTACCTCTTGTCCAGCTTTCACTTCTCCCTTTTGTCAGTTCAGCAGCAGTCTTCCTCCACCATTTTATGAGAAAGTTCTAAAACCCCATGTTTTATCTTTCTACTCTCAGGATCTACCACCACCGAGAAAGAACAACATGTCTGCCTGGGTGTGTATATCACAAGATAGCAGAGAGCCATGGGTGAATGCATGCTGTCACACTCTTGGACCTAGCTCAACCACAAACATTTCAGATTATGTAACTGAAAAAAATTAGCACAATATTTATGGAAAATGATAAAAGAAGAAATGTTTTGGATGCTAGGCACCTCAGGTAAATTACATTTCTGTACATATGTCCATGTATTAGGAACTGTGAAAGATTACATCTAAGATAGTACAATGCACAGATTTCACTGATGGAAATAATTTGTAAGAACAGTGGTCTTCCGAGTGCGTTTTAAGGTGTTAGTTACCACCTTTAAAACGCTCCATGGCATCGGACCTGGCTACCTCCGAGACCGCTTTCTGCCACAAATTTCCTCCCATAGACCGGTACGCTCCCACAGAGTGGGTCTCCTCAGGGTGCCGTCGGCCAAACAATGTCGGCTGGCGACCCCCAGGGGGAGGGCCTTCTCTGTGGGTGCCCCCACCCTCTGGAACGAACTACCCCCCGAGATCCGGATGATTCCGGATCTCTTTACTTTCCGCCGCGCCCTCAAGACATGGCTTTTCCAGCAAGCAGGCCTGACCTAGGGAGGATTTTACTTAGGGATGTTTTTAAGTATAATTTTAATTGGAATACAGCTTCTAATATTTGGTTTTTAATTTGGTTTTATAGGGGTTTTTATCTTTGTATTTTACATTTGTATCTGTTTTAATATGCTGTGCACCGCCCTGAGTCCTGCGGGAGAAGGGCGGTATATAAATTAAATTATTATTA
>NW_015386880.1:168365-193881 GCF_001527695.2 Protobothrops mucrosquamatus
GGTGTGAGTAAAATTATAAAATTCAACAGCCTCTCTTTGCTAAAGTTTCTACTAGTACTTTCCTGCCTATTTTAACTGCCCCTTTCCTCCTCCATTGGACATTGCCTTTCCTTTTAGCACCCATACCCCCAAGCTGTCAGGAACATTGATTTATTTGAAGGTGGAGGGGATAAAATTTCTTCTGAGGAAGAGGAAGAAATGCAACCATTCAGCTGGGCAAGGGGATTTTATAGTGTAGACTTTTAGGAAAAAATGGCTGGACAGTCTATTTTTTTTTAAAATAAATATTTTGAAAATCTGGGAGTCTTAGGAATTTCCTGGGATTCCTTATGTGTGGTTTCTTGGGTAGTCTCTTAAGTATGAAGAAGATCTGATTCTGCTTAGTTTTTCAAGATCTACCAATATAGACGATGTGATACAACAAATGAATTCCTAAAGTCTTCTATGAGTATTTATTCTAAGCTTTAAATACTTGGGCTCCTAGGTTCAGCCAAATTATGATTTGGAGTGATGTGTTGGCTTTCCTGAAAATTTAAAAACAGAAGAAAATAAAAATGTGTGCGCGTGTGTTTAATGGATCTTTATGAAAAACGCAAACTTTCATCCAATCCTTAGAGACACACATTTAGACAAAACAGTTTATGCATAGCTTTAGTGTCGCCTTCTCTCATCTTTCTCTCATCTGAATATGCCGTTCCTTATACATGATTTGTTTGGTATGCAGAAGCTAAGTTTGAAATTTTGATTAGAAGCCACATTTTCAGAAGATGTACTGTATATTTCAAAATATACAGTATAAAGGAAAATTTGGAATCAAAGATAAGCTGGAAGCTGATGAAGCTGCACATTATTTTTACTTTCATGTCTCTGTTCTGCACTGACTCCTTGTTCATTCTTGAATAGTTTCTCATCCATCTGTACGGTCTCCCAGGTGACCTGGTGACCTTGGTAAGAGTTTGACTCTGAGGAGTGCTTGTGGACGTGTGATCCCTTCCCCAATGCAATGACATTGCATTTGAATGTTATTTCAACTAAAGTGGTTACAATCTCAAACAAATACAGCAGGTGTGCCACAACCTTTAGAAATGCAATTGTGAAAAAGAGTACTGGGAAACAACAACAACAACAAATACCCTGGAATATTTTATTGTAAAGAATGTCCTTTTTGTTAGAGGATATCCAAACTTAAAAAAACAATTGTTAATCATATTTCCTTACATGAAAATTCCAAAATTAATGAACATTTCAAAAACTGCTATTGAATTTAAGCTATCATCTATACACAAACATACAGGGACATAAATAATACTAAATCATTATGCAGCTTTAATACCAGAATGTTGGAGACAGTGCTCATAATTCTGATGATTGATGTTACTGGGTTTTAAAGAGCTTTCTGACTTCCATTTCTTTAGTTGTTATGAATATTGGAATGGTTTCATTTACATGTCAAATGTCCTGGGAATTTGTGATGGACTGCCTTGTACTATCATAAATAATAATGGATGTCACCAGGGAAGATGGGAGATAGATTTTAATAATCCTGAAGGCTGTCACACAAGATTATACACACCCTTCAAACACTTCCTAAATTTTGGAGGAGAGTTTACCAATGCTGGAAAATTCCCATTAATATTTTGTTAAACATAGTCTATATTTGAAAGGAAAGGCTCCATTCTGGTTTGGAAAAGGCACAGGAGAAGAAAACTCAGGCAAAAAATATTGCCATCAATGTAGTGAGTTTCTGCCTTTTTCTTAAATCTTTGTTGTGAACCTGATCTATATCACCTGTGGTCTGTATCTGTTTCTTGTCAGCTGATTTCTTTAGGAGTGTTTCCAATTTTATGTTTAAAGCACTCCTAGCCTTTTCTCTTCCATTTTTTTGTAATCAGCTCCTTATCAATACTAGCTCCCTGAATATTGCTGCACAACTGCTTTTCCCTAGGGAATCTAAGTCCCCTAGTTTAATAACATTTTCAATTTAAGCATGCTTCTAATTCTCATGATATGTTATTTTGAATTTGCTTTAGTTCTTTTACTGTGCCACAAAGAAGAGGGAGTCAAGCTATTCTCCAAAGCTCCTGAGGGCAGGACAAGAAGCAACGGATGGAAACTAATCAAGCAGAGAAACAACCTAGAACTAAGGAGAAACTTCCTGACAGTTAGAACAATTAACCAGTGGAACAACCTGCCTCCAGAAGCGGTGAATGCTCCAACACTGGAAATTTTTAAGAAGAGACTGGACAGCCATTTGTCCGAAATGGTATAGGGTTTCCTGCCTGAGCAGGGGGTTGGACTCGATGACCTCCAAGGTCCCTTCCATCTTTATTATTATTATTAGTCCATTGCTTTTCAAAATTTTGTCCATGATCTTCTGAAATGTCAGATTTTCCTTAAGCATGCCTGATTCAATGTCACAAGATTCTGGATAGCCACGTTCTGTCCCAGCCTATGCAAGTACTGCTCAACCACTTACTCGCGAGGAAAAACCCCTTTGCATTGAACAAGGCAGGACTTGGTAAGATAAATCCCTTTTATTTTGACACAGCTTTTATGGAACAAAACTCCAACCAGTCCTTTAGCTGTTGAAACGAAAAAGATTCAGTCTCTGAGTTCTCAGCTGGAATGATCAAAGTTTAATTCACACAGAAATCAGACAAATATCCAAGAATCCTGAGGCAAGAAATCCAACGACAGAAGCAAGAGGTCATAGCATGAATAGCCTTTGGCAACCATAGCCTTTGGCAATCAGCCCCTCCCATGCCTCTCCAGCCAGGGCGTGGCTTGTTAGAGTCTTTTACTTTTCCTGGAGAGCTGCCCCACTGCCCTCTGTTGTCCTGCATGCCTTTCTCTCTGCGCATCCGTGCATCTGGAACAGGCCCCAGCTGTTCCTCTTCTTCACTCAGTTCAGGCTCCCAACCCAGATGTCTCTCTCTGCCTGAGCATGAGTAGATGGGCCCAGTGTCACATCTAGCTCTGAGCCTTCGTGTTCTTCAGAGCCTTCCACACACTCCAATGTGACCCCAGGGAACCCTTCCCCCTCATCCGATTCATCTGACTCGGCTGCCGGATCTGCTGGCAGGCAAGGACTCACAACAAGCCATATCCAATCTGTGTATATAAAATATACTTGCATGCATGTAAATGAGCATATTTGGTAACACAAGAAATTGTACCTCATTTCAGTGGACACTACAATTATGTGGAAGAAACTCCTTATGGCACAATAACTCAGAATTAACTGCAGCAATGGCTATTCTGTGATGTTAAAGCTTTATGCTGCCCCACCCTTTTCTGGCACCTCTCAATGCAACTCCAGCTCCAGTTGCTGACTGTCAGTTACACAGTGTGTCTCCACTTGTGTGGGAAACTCAAAATTATAGTGTAAGCTCTAATATAATTTTAAGAAAAACCATCCCAATTCCTCCTATCAAAATAGAACACCTTGGCTCCTTATTTGTGGCCTTATCTCAGCCACTGTGGCTTCCTTAAATAATGTTAAATAATATTAAATGTTAAATAAGTGACCAAAAGGTCACCCATCCCCAGTTTGCTTCCATACTACAGCAGCTACAGAATAGAACGTATCACTTGACAAAATCTTCTCAATGGTTTTGTAAAGGTAAACTGTAGTTGTAGATTAAGAATTATTGTCAACGCTGCTAATATTGTATATTCTTGCTTTGACAAAATATGCAGAACTGTCTGGTATTTTTAGAGTTAATTCAAATGATGGTGGGGGGGAGGAGAAAGATAGGACTGCACGGGAAGAGAAAGGAAGAGAACCTTTGCCCTTCCACCTGATAGGAGAACGTGATATATGACAGCAAATTTAGGGAGGGAACATGCTGATAAATTAATTGCTCAGGGAAAGAGAATTTAGTTCTTAGCATCCCTTCTGTGTGCCGACATGTTGTAACATAAATAAAAGACTTTTTAGGAAAACAATGCCTGGAAGTTCTTTGAAGTGTTTCATTAGTCGGAACCTGAAAATTATTTTATCTGTGTGGCATTGCAACAAGAATCTGCTGCATTCCTTCCTTTCAGAAATACCACTATGTACTTAATCATTGATAACATATTTGAAGATTTAAGTATGCTCCATAAGTTAATTGTTCTGTTATTCAATCAATGTATTTTTATAGTAACACAGTGCATGAGCTTAGACCCATTCTCCAAAGGCAGAAAAACAGCAACTCTCCAGGACAATCACAGGATTGTTTTAAATGGGTAAGCCAGATCCTGAAGTTGAAACTCAAATACTTTGGCCACCTAATGAGAAGGAAGGACTCACTGGAGAAGAGCCTAATGCTGGGAAAGATTGAGGGCAATAGAAGAAGGGGACGACAGAGAATGAGGTGGCTGGATGGAGTCACTGAAGCAGTAGGCATGAACTTAAATGGACTCCAGAAGATGGTAGAGGACAGGAAGACCTGGAGGGACGTTGTCCATGGGGTCGCAATGGGCCGGACATGACTTCGCAATTAACAACAAAACTGTTTGACAGGTACGCCAGTTGGGGGACCCTTTTACCAGGGAAGCTCAAACTTCCTCATCACTTCTAGGCTTCCCTATAGCTCACTATACTCCTACATACTGTTCATTTTCCTCAGGTTGGGTGGGAAGATTTCCAAACAAAGCACTGAGATGTAGCCACCTACTGAGGTTATTTTCTGAGAATGCCTATATGAGGCCCAGTAGCATGCTTCAAAACTAGGAAGATGTGGAAACCTACCCTTCTGCCTTTCCGCATACTTATTTTCTGCTCACTTAATTTAAAGAAATATTCTAGTGGGATAGGAAGCTTGACAAATGCCACAGAAGGTTTCTGCAGACATCATATTGCCAACTCCAGCAACTAATCAACAGAAATATCTCACACCCCTCCTCTCAAAAATGGTTAAATTGCAGTTTTGAATCTTTATAAGCTGCTCAGAGTCACTTCTCTATTTTAATACCAATTCTTGTTTCTGCTTCTTGTGAGTTGTCTCTTGGTACAACTCTTAAAAGATAATTGAAAATGAGTTTAACGGAATGATACTCAGTGCAGTAAATCATTTCAAAGTCCTCGTTTATCATTTGTTTTGTCTCATTGGGTTAGTAGAGAGAAGCAGCATTCAGAAGGAACTATTTAACTAGAACTATCCCATCTGGACTACAAAAAAGCAGACAAATCTGATTTGTGTGGCTGTTCCTGGTCCAAATATAACCATCTTGATTTAACCTTTCTGTCACTTGTCAATACTCCCCCCCCCTTGCTTTTTTCTCCCCAACCCAAGCAGACTGTGTAAAAGGCCTTTTTTTATGGAATAGGGATCTACATTTAGTATTACTCCATTAGTATTACTTATTTCTCTCCATCAGTTCTTGGCATACTTTCAGAGTGATATGTCCAGTATGAATCTGCTCTTTAGCAGCTCAGTCTATGCCAGATTCAAAGCTATTTAACACCACTCCAGTTCCCTGTGTGTTTCAGTCAGCGCTCAGCCAGGCCAAATAAACTGAAGTAAGAAGTCAGGGCAAATGATATTTATTAGTATCTAGTGGGGTGATTTTGAGAGAGGGGGGTGAGTTGGGGATATCACTTTGCTGTATCAAGCAGTGAAGAATATTTTATGGAGAAGAAATTCAATTTCATTGGATAGATAAAATAATGTTTCTCAAATAAGCATTAAAATATTTCATAAATTCATTAAATTCAAACTGTATCTCATTAAATTCAAATTGTATCTAATTTACCTGAGTGCTGTATAGCTAATCTAATCTAGGCTATTGGAAAATAGCAATTCTTGAAGAGCACATTATAAATTAGTTTATCAGTTTTCAATAGTGCTATTAATTTCTAATACATCATTTGTAGACAATTAATAACTATGTAAGGACTTTGGATCACTCTTAAAAGTGCTTCTGTTAGAGATATTTTTCCAGTGATATCAAGGAAACAGTATAAAAGGATTACTTTAAAAGATAGTTGGTTTTATTCACAAGGTTCTCAGTTCATGAATGTAAGAATTTCTACTTCTATTCTAGGAAAATAAACCTGTTTCAATTGTTCTAGCAGGGGGGGGGGAAGCCTATCTTGCAAATTTTATTGTATGTTGAAAAACAATTTTATAGTTTTAAATCAATACAAGTACCACCACTTGCATTTGTGATGTCTCTGTCTGAATAAAATGAAATATATAAACTTCCAGGTTATTGAAAAGGGATTATAAATATTATGGATTGAATAGATTCCATAATAGAAAGAAAGAAATATCATCTTTATTATTTTGGTTTTATAAAATGCTAACATTTCAGCACTAACATTACTAGGTACAGAAATTAATGCAGATACCACACTCACCTACTAGTAGTTTACCAACCGTTTTTATTTTTTAATTTTTGGGTGGAAGAGATGGCTTCATTGTTCTACCCAATGTAGTCCTTTGGTACCCATAATTGTTAGTATATATGGCTTGTTGTTGTTGTTAATTGCGAAGTCGTATCCGACCCATCACGACCCCATGGACAACGTTCCTCCAGGCCTTCCTGTCCTCTACCATCTTCTGGAGTCCATTTAAGCTTACGCCTACTGCTTCAGTGACTCCATCTAGCCACCTCATTCTCAGTCCCTTTCTTCTATTGCCCTCAATCTTTCCCAGCATTAGGCTCTTCTCCAGTGAGTCCTTCCTTCTCATTAGGTGGCCAAAGTATTTGAGTTTCAACTTCAGGATCTGGCCTTCTAAAGAGCAGTCGGGGTTGATCTCTTCAAGACTGACCGGTTTGAATGCCTTGCAGTCCAAGGGACTCGCAGGAGTCTTCTCCAGCACCATAGTTCAAAGGCCTCAATTTTTTGTCGCTCAGCCTTTCTTATGGTCCAACTTTCACATCCATACATTGCAACTGGGAAAACCATGGCCTTGACTATACGCACTTTTGTTGGCAGGGTGATGTCTCTGCTTTTTAGTATGCTGTCTATGCTGTCTATACATGGCTGTCTATGCTGTCTATATATGGCTACCTGTTGCCAAAAGGTTGGCTGCCTCTTATATAACATGCTAGTTTTTGAAAGGAGGAGAAGGAGCGGCAGAAGTAGCAGGAGAGGGGAAGGAGGCAGAAAATATCACAGTAACCAATCAATACCAAAGAAATAAGGGAGAGGACATTCATGCAATGGGAACATCTCCATAAAAATTTTAAAGACAAAGAGTGACCATCTCCCTTCCTTCCCACTATTAACAGAATAGCATAGTTGGAAGGGACCTTGGAGGTCTTCTAGTCCAAACCCCTGCTTAAGCAGGAAACCCTATAACATTTCAGACAAATGGTTGTCCAATCTGTTCTTAAAAACCTCCATTGTTGTAGCACCCACAGCTCCTGGAGGCAAGTTGTTCTACTGATTTAATTATTCTAATTTTCAAGAAATTTCTCCTTATTTTAGGTTGGTTGTCTCCTTGATTAGTTTCCATCCATTGCTTCTTGTCCTGCTTTCACATACTTTGCAGAATAGATTGACCTCCACTTCTTTGTGGCAGCCCCTTAAATATTGAAACACTGCTATCATGTGACCCCCTAGAGCTTCTTTTCATTAAACTAGACGTACCCAATTGCTGCAATCGTTCTTCATATGTTTTAGGCTCCGGTCCCCTAATCATCTTTGTTGCTTTTCTCCACACTCTTTCTAGAGTCTAGAGTCTTTCCAGAGTCTCAATATTTTTTTATGTTGTGGTGACCAAAACTGGATGCAATATTACAAGTGTGGTCTTAACAAGGCATTATAAAGTCATACTAACACTTCACATGATCTTGAATGGTTTTAGAGAATCAAACTGTCCATTTCCTCCTTAATTCCAATAAAAGAGAAGGGATCTTTTTTTGTGGGGTACTTGGTGCTCTCTGAGCTTGGTGGTTTCTTGAAGACACTTAATTACCGAACTAGGTAACATCGTTAGTACTAGGAGTTTGCTAGCACTGATGATGTCACCTAGTTTGGTAATGAAATGTCTGCAAGAAAACCACCAAGCTCAGAGAGCACCAATGACCCCACAGTTCAACCCTGAGCTATGAATATTCTCTTCCATTATATCTCTTGTTCTCTGCTCTGTAGAGTACTGATAAGAAAGCAACATACTGTTAATTTTTCTTCAAAATTTATCTCTAAAATGATTTTTAAACAGAATGAAAATGATGCAAAACTAAGGAGAGGGGACAAAGTTGACATTTTGTCCATGGACTTTTCCCCTCCCCTCCCTAAATCATTTAATTTCATCTTCCTTCATTTTAATGTTAAGATTTGGCTGTTAAGTTCATTCCACTTGTAATCAAGCTGCCACTGAGAAACATACCCCAAACTCAGTATGAAATTGAACAATCTACTATAGCATTTCAGTAGTTCTCAAGCTTGCTCTGTGTTTAGCTCTGGTCTGAATCTGTTTTGACACACTCAGAGAAAGAAGGGGTTGAACCCAGAAAGGGTAAATTGCATCATGAAGATCATGAGTGAGAGATCGCTGATCTGAATGGCCCTCTGTGAGAAGCTCTCTGCAACTAAGAAGGAAATATAGCATGTCTGAGAAGAAGGTTTTAACCTGATAGATGGCCAGTTGTGATGTCTTTGGCACATAGCATATTTCAGAATGTGTTTCCCACAAACTTGACATAACACATTCCTCAGAGCATGTTTCTGTGGGCTGATTTCCTCTTAAGCCTTCCTGCTTGATATACCCCAGACTCAAAGCTAGTGGGAGGCTGCCTTGTGCTATGTAAATTCAGCAATTGTAAGAGCTGTAGTTTTGTGGACAGAATCAGTCAGCGTGCAGCCTCAGCTGTAGTAACTGATTAATAACACACCAAATGATCAGATTTGGGAAGTTGTTGAATTAATTAATAAGATAAGTGCAGGTTGCTTTGTGTCTTGTATTCACTGATGACAAAAGCTTTCTCCCCATAGGCCTTCTGAGTTATATAAAGGAAATAATAATAATAGTATAATAGGAGAGCTGGTTTTAATGATAGGTGTGCCATGTTCATTTAATGGGAAAGTAGATAATTTACTTTGCGGATACAATGCTGATGGCATCTGCCTTTTCTTTATTGAAACAAAGTAAAAATGGAGGCAGGGGAAGAAAATGGGGGGGGGAGAGAGACAGATCTAAAGGATAAATGGGTTTTTTTGCAGCCCACTGTGATTTTGGTAATGCCTCTTTCATTGTCTGCACTCATAGATTTACCTTTCAAAATATCCCTACATATGGAACTATTCTGTGGAATATTTGGTAACATTAAATGAAGAATAATAACCATGAAAATTAGCTCTATGCCTTGCAAATGTCTTTCCCACCTATCCTTGGTTGCTGAGTTGATATTCCAGATTGTTAAGATTGTTTCCTGAACATGTCAAATGGGAATCTATGGTGTAAGCTTTACTTGCAGACTATAGGGTTTGCATACTATGGAGTTTACAATATCTGGTATTACTTTGGATGTGAAGAAAGTTTATAAAAGAATTTCCTGGGTTTTGCATCAAATTGTGGTTCAATGGGCCAAGATATGTTTAAAACCAGATATATCAAGAAGGGCCAAATGAGAAGAACAAGACCAAGCTAGAAAACAAGGAACATATCCGCATAAATTCTTAGACCGACCACCAATATTGGACAGAAAGGCTGAATCTGAGGTTATCCTTGGTACACATCAAGTCTCTGGTTGTAAAATATTATCTCTGGAATCATGTTTATTATTTCTGAAATGCAGTATTTATAGAATATGTATTTAAAGCAGGCTTCCTGATAGTCTAGCTCAGGGGTGTCACTCAATTTCATTGAGGGCCGCATCAGCATTGCGGTTGCCCTCGGGGTGGCAGGTGGGTGTGGCCAGGGTGGGTGCAGCCTACTGGGTGGGCGTGGATGGAGTGGGTGTGGCCTACTGGGTGGGCATGGCCAGCTTTACATCGTTCGCGTCAAGGGTGACTGTGGGGGCCTGGACAGGTGTGGGACAGATCTGAGGGTCTCTGGCAGAAGGGAGTGGGACCGGGGCAAGTGCCAAGGCATGGTCCACTGGAGGAGCCTCACTGTTCCTCTCAGGCTATGTGGGTGGGACTGGATGGTGGTGCAGGCTGCCCGGAGCCCTGGGCAGCAGAGGTCAAACACCCAGCCTGGCCCTCGAGCACCTGCGGCACCAAGCTCAGCCCCACTTCCCCAAGGGGGCACCCAGCTACACCTACCTCCTCCTCAAGGCTGCTGCTGCTGTGCTTGCTCTCCTTAGCCAGGTTGCTCATGATGGGTACGAGGGCAAAGTCAGAGGGAGGCCCATTCCCTCTCCATGGGAGGAGACCCGTCTTTGTATCCAAAGCTTCCTTAGCAATAGGATGGGAGACCCCCAGGATAGGCCAGGAGGAGGGGACAAGGGGATGGTGAAAAAACAGCAGGGCAGGACTAAGGCAGGACTTCCCTCAGACCCTCCCTCTCCTTTCTTCCTTCCTTCCTTCCTTCCTTCCTTCCTTCCTTCCTTCCTTCCTTCCTTCCTTCCTAAGAACAGAGTGGTGGGAAAATATTTGAGATGAGGGAGAGAGAAAAACAGGCAAGAAACACAGCTGGGGAGGTGTCACTCTTCGTGAGGAATGAAGAAATGCGCCATTGCCTGGAAGTGGCCAGCACATGGTCCTCACCTACTTCACATATCTGGCTTGGTGGGCTCTGGCAGAGGGGATGCCATGAGCAGCATGAGAGTCAACGTTACCTGCGCAATGCTACCCAGCTCCCAGCCTGCCTGGTTTCGGCAGGCAGCAAGGTGCTCTCCTCATAGCGCCGAGAGGCTGAGCCAGGCGGCGTGAATCTGAAAAGAAGCACGATGCCACCCAGCTCCCAGCCTGCCCAGTTTCAGCAGGCAGTGGGGCACTTTCCTCACAACGCCAAGAGGCTGAACCGGGCAGCACAAATACAAAAAGAAGCGTGATGCGCCCAGCCCCCAGCCTGCCTAGTTTCAGCAGGCAGAGGGGTGCCAAGAGCTGAGCCGGGTGGCGCAAATCTGATGAGAAGTGTAATGCTGCCTAGCCCCCAGCCTGCCCAATTTCAGCAGGCAACAAGGTGCAAAGCTGGCGAGCTCAACCTCTCGGCGCTGTGAGGAGAGCGCCCCCTGCCTGCCAAAACCCCTCCCCCAGAACCCATCAAGCCAGATATGTGAAGAAGGCACTTCCAGGCGATGATTTCTTCATTCCTCACAGGGTGACACCTCCCCCGCATGCACCCAGGGGGCGGGGCCGACACGGCAGGGGCTGGTTCCTTGCTGTTTCCAGATGGCCTTGTGGAGCTAAGACTGAATGCGTTTCAGCATAGATAGCCACCACAAAATTGTACATTGGCTCCCGGCCAGCCTGGCCAGGGCCAAGGCAGTGGAGGCTGTTCCCTCACTGTTTCCAGGATGGCTTCGCGGGCCACATGAAACCACTTCGCGGGCCGCATCTGGCCCCCGGGCCTTGTGTTTGACATGTCTGGTCTAGCTCCACAAAACACTTTATAAAATAGCAAGGAAAGCAAAATGAGACCAATGTATGGTAGCATTTAGTTCTAATGAATGTGAAATCAGGTGATTAATCATCTTTGGTTATTTGCTTTAGCAATTGTCTATTCCAGGTGTTCCTTTTCTAATAAGGGTTGAATTTTCCTGGCCAGAACAAGAGAGATCTTTCTCATGGACAGCTTGGCACTTTGACAAACCTAAATTTAAAGTATTTGCAACATCAGCTCAAAGATAGTTTTGTCTTTTGGGTGAAGGGAGAAAGTCTGGCAAATTTTAACCTGGACATTTGGTACTGACCCTTCAGAATAGAATGGTGTGGCATAAATCATTATAGTGGTAGATAGTTAGTTTAATTTCTAGCAAAATTCATGTGAGATGGTAAATAGATGGTAACTCTTATTTGACCTTTTTTGGTATCTTAATGGCACTGATTTTGTAATATAAACATAGATATATGCAAATATCCTGAAAAAGAAATCATATAATCATAGACTTTAAATTTACCAGTACGCTTTATTTTACATTATCTTATGTTCAGTGCATCTCTAAATAAGCAATATATATTGTATGAGAACTACAGATCATATAAAAAGAAAAAGAATTGTCAATAAATGTAATGAATAAAGAACATTCCAGATCTATTTTTTCTTTAACAGGTACATAAACATGTGATGTGGGATATATTGCAATGGTACTTAAACATTAAGTTTGAACAGCGTTGAAGTGGCCTGTTCTAAATTCTCAGCTCAAGATGTTATAAGAGACAATAATGGAAAGTTCTATTGGTAAGATGTAAGTAGAAATAGAATGATCAATAATGCTCAAGAGTCAAGACAATTGATGTGTCAAAAAAAGAGCATGCATGCTCTGTGTCTGAAGGTGGGTTGACCTGGGGTTCTTATCTCCATTACACACTTCAAATGGTTCTTTGTGTTAAAATAAGTCCAAGCAAATATTAATCCATAAATAAGGAAAATTCATAGGAATGATCTGAAAGTAAAATTTATTGTGGCATGACCCAAACACAAGCATAGCCAGTCAAATATTTTCTTATTTAAAAGAACAATTATGAATTAATGTTTGCAATTGGTTACGGCACATGCAAAATGGGCGACTAGAAATAAAACAGAATTTTTAAAACAGAGAGGAAGTAAAATACAAGTGCTGCTCTCTGACAGCTGCTCATTTACTGCAAATGTTTTATAACATTGCAAGTACTTTTAAAATAATCTCATTTATATGGAATATTTCTTACTAATTGAGCCTGTCTCCTTTTTTATTAAATAGAATGGTTTTTCTGAATTACATTTGACAGTTCAGAAGTCATTCCTCTTAGAAGCGCTATGACTGTTAGATGTAGAATATTTCAAAAGACAAATCCCTATTATTGTGCAAAAATATTACTATGAGGATGGTTAAAAAAGTAATGACATTAGACATGGCTTGTATCCTTGTTTTTCCTTTTGATATTATGCTTCTTCAAAGATTTCAAGCCTTGTTTAGTCTGCAGTGTTTTCAAGCTGAATGTGTGAAAAATGAAAATCCTCCAATTAATCACTTAATACAATTGTGACAACAATGTATTAAGACTGAAGATTTATGTAACCCTGGAGGTCTTCTAGGTAAACTAAAAGGACAGATTGAGCCATCTTCAGGTATTGTCTCAGAAAAACAAGAGTCATTTTAGAACAGATTGTTCTAACTAGTCGGAGCTGTAGATAGATTCACAGCAGAATTCAGAAACCTGATTTGAGAGACATCATGTTACTAATAATTTGAACCAGGGCTTTTTCACACCTAGAAAATGCTTACATGAATGACACTTGTTGCAAATTCATATGAGGTTTGATTAAAGCACACATGTCTATTCTTCCACATGATCCATTGGAAATCAAGACTTTAAGTGGCATTTACATGTCCTTCCTTGTTATTGCAAGACAGACAAGATATTTCATTTTCTCAATTCAAAGGATAAAAATACTGAGAGAAAAAAGCGCACATGTAACATATATACATACTGGCAAGAGATGGCTCTAACTAGATGGATGACTATACCAAACAACAACTGGCCCCATTAGTGATAAAAGATGGTAGCTACAGGATGAAGGAATGCACTGTGATCAAAGCAGAAGTAGCAATACTGTATGAGGCTCCTCCCTTTTTCTGGGTGTGCAGGACAAAGGAGTGGAACGCTATGTTTCCCAAAGGAGCAGAACAGATGGATGAGAATTAAAATATGCAAGTATGCTAATTATGATACTATTATGTGAACCAGCCTTGATTGTTTGTGGTTTATTTTAGATTAAGATTTTGTTTGCACTGATTGGGAGCTATCAGTGCATGGATTACGGCTATAATGTCTTTTTGAACAATACAGATACAGTAAATGGAGCGCATAAAACCCTATTGATTTTTCAGAAAGCCATTAAAACCTGTAGCTCTGTGATGAGGGGGATCTTTTTGTTATGAACTTTGATGATCTCATTCGTTTCTTGGGGTGCTGTTGTTTTGCTTTGCTGTTTATTTTATTATTGATGTTATTTTAGTATTTGTATTATATTGAAAGCTTGATCTTATTTGAATCAAAGTGGAATATTAATTAAAGAAAATAAATACAAACACTCATATATCTTGTAATAAAATAAACAAACACACAATTTTCATAGCTGGTCTAAATGCAGCTGCATGGGCAATTATGGGTCCATATTACACCTCTATTCTGTGGGATGCATTGGTTGCCAGTATGCTTCCAGATTCAATTCCAGGTGCAGGTAATGGCCTATAAAACCCTTCATGGCATGGGGTCAGGTTATTTAAGGGACTGCTTGTTCCTGGTTACATCTACTGATTTCATTAGCTCCAGAAGGTCCCATCCACTACAGAAAGTCAACTGGCAGGGCCCAGGAGAAGAGGCTCATCTGTAGCACTTTCTTTGTAGAACATCATCACTCTAGAAATCAGATTGCCCCAGCTCTACAGGCATTGCTGGGATTCAGCCAGTTTGCACCAGTTTGGCAGAACTGGTAGCTAATTTTTTGTTGCCCAGGCCCAGAATGGACTTCTGGAAGTGGCATCCACACAGAGAACTGGTTGTTCACATATTTGAATCCCACTATTGTCTACGGGCCTTTCATGGGGCCATAAAGATGTTATTGTGTCACTGGGCATGAGGACCTGGATGTGCAGTAGAGCCGATTCAATGGCTATGTTGAGTGCAGATTGTTTTTTAGATCTTGCCTGTGGGTTTTGTTATTTAGTTTGTATTGAATTTATAAGTTTTTATATGTTTTAAGATTGCTCTTGCTTGTAGTTTTTAACTGTTGTGAGCCACCTAGTGTAGGAGATGGCCAGGTTGAGCTGGAGGGAGGAGTAAAATGTGTCATCAGTCTCGAGTCCCTTCGCACCCACAAGAGATCTAAGTCCAGCCCACCTTGAATTCCATTGACTCTTATCTACCCCCAATTTGCTTTGACCATTAGCAGTTCAGTTTCTTGTAGAGACCTTAAGCTTGCAATAAACCTATATATTCATTTGAACTGCCTGGGTTTCCTGATTTCCGTGCTTAATACCCAGAGTCATATATTTGGGGTGGGTGACTATATAAATTCACCTAATAAATAAATACATAAATAAAGTATTATAGGTAATCTTCGACCTATGCCCACAATTAGGACCAGAATTTTCCTTGTTAAGCAAGGCAGTTGTTAAGTGAATCACTGCAATTGTTGAGTGAATCATGTGGTTGTTATGCATATCTGGCTTGCTCCATGACTTTGCTTGTCGGAAACTGACCAGGAAGATTGCAAATGTCAACCATGGGACTTTAGGATGATGCAACGGTCATAAAGACGTGCCGGTTGCCAAGCACCTGAATTTGAATCACATGACCCTGGGATTCTGTGACAGTCATAGGTTTGATGATTGGTCAAAATTCCCTTTTTTCAATGCCATTGTAGCTTTGAACAATCATTACATGAATGGTTATAAGATGAAGATTACCTTTGTTATATTTATTTTAATAAAACTTTTAGAAAAACAAAATCAAGAAAAACAAGAAAAGTAAAAAAAGAGAAAAGAGAAAAGCAATATAAGATTAAATAAAATGTCAAACTAATAGATTGATGCTGCAACTTTTATCAGTTTAAGACTTCAAGCCATTGTTAAAAGTGATATTTAATATTCAATCATTAAAAAGAATGATCTGTATAACCTATTGAAAATCAGAAATCAGAACGAAGAATCAACAAATCTGTCTAATCTAAGAATTCTATCCTTATTTAACACATCAAACATTAGCTAATACCTTAAAACCTTAAGTTAAGAGAAACCCAAACTTCAGATGCAGTACAAGTCTGTATATAGAACTGTAATCCATACATGGTTTCCAAGTTGAATTAAATTCTGTACGATACTTGTTTTTCAAATATGAAGTCATTTTTTATTTTGATGCATAATCCTACAGTTTGCCATTCTTTTGTATTACAGTATATGGGATGTCAATAAAAAGTGCAAAGTGTCCTCAAGGTCTCCTGATTTCTAATCCATTGTTTTTAACCACTACACAAAACTGGCTTTTGCCTGATTCGTTGCCTTTTTAAAAATATTTCTGTTTAATAATGTTCATAGTTTTAAAAGTTTTGTTCACTTTCTTTAGGTCCAATTGATTGCATTTGTTCTAAATCCAAAGCAGGGTTTATTTTATTTATTTATTTAATTAATTAAATTTATATACCGCCCTATCTCCCTTACGGGACTCAGGGCGGTGAACAGGCGATACTAAAAACCACGATAATAAATAAATAGTTTCTGTTCTAAAATTGAATTAAATAACAGGCCTGTTCTAAAAACACACCCATACAAAAAACCCCACTGAAACATAATCAAACTACGCCAGGCCGGCCGCACGGAATAGATGGNTTAAAAGTTGTTACTAACACCTTGAAGCGCACCCGGAAGGCCACCGGCAGCCAGTGCAGCTCACGCAGGAGAGGTGTTACATGGGAGCATCTAGAGGCCCCCAAAATCCCCCGCGCAGCCGCATTCTGAACTAGCTGGAGCCTCCGGGTGCACCTCAAGGGGAGCCCCATGTAGAGAGCATTGCAATAGTCCAGGCGGGTTTGGCTTTATGTCATGATTCTAATTGCTTCCAGTCATTCATTAATATGTTTGTGTGTGTGTGTGTGTGTGTGTGTGTGTGTGTGCTTGACTTTCCATTCAGTGCTAAAGAAATAAACAGTCTTCTCCCGAATGCTTAACTTGAATCCCATACTGTAGATAAAAAAATGTCAGAAGTTAAATTAGTTTGGAAAAAGCTCTTTAATTCATGTTGACACTTCGATTTAATATATTCTTGTGAACCTTCAGTTTCTACTTGTTCTAGAAGTTCCTTCTATGTAGTCCTACAATTATTGGATTATGATCTGCATAAGTAAGAACTTCTACATCAATAAGTTTGTTTAATAATGAGCTGGAGATCCTTGAGTCAATTTTGTGAGAACAATAATGATGTGTTTATTCTTTTTCTAAAGGATATTTGTGCCTCCCTGCACTTAAAAAGGAGAGAGGAGTGATGTACAATCTGAAATGTTTTTTGGTTGTTTACCAGAATTCCTTCTTATATAAACTTCATATTGATTGAGCAACTACTTTTTAAAAGCACTAATTTGTATTGTTTTACACAATTCTACAAAGTGAAAAGAAACAACTTTCAAAAATGTTTATGCAGCTCTATCAGGGGAACATTATCTGTAGTCTAAAACTCAACTAGGATAAAAGCCCTTTTTTCATCTCTTGTGAAGATTTGGGATTGAGACAAAGAGAACTGAAGCACCACTTAGCCAGAAAATTTACTGAGTGACACTTGAATCTTTGACCTGGATTCATGTATGAAATTGATGCTATGAAGTTATCCTTACTTTTAGATGGGGGATGGGAGGGAAGTGATGTTCTCCTGGGCTGAACTAATGATCAGCATTTTGAATAAATTGATTAGTTATGATTGTTTTAAGATTTGAAGAGGTTACATTTTGAATATAATTTATCTGAATCATTTGACGGGCAGTACATGCAATTAAAATATAAAATGGTTCAGATGCTCTGGCAGCTTCTGAAATAGTTAGATTTTTTAAAGAGATGCTGTATTTGAATTAAAATCAACAACTGATTTTTATATGAACTAAAACTGGGAAAAATGATACTGGCATTATATATGATTTGTGGAATATAGAATTAGAAAATCCTTAGAAAATCAGTAGGCCCAAGTTTTAAGAATTTTATTTTATTCTCATTTAAAGGACTTACAAGACTACCCATCTTGTAAAATACAACTCTGGATGGCTCACAACAATGGCAGCAAAAACAAAGGTGCATGACCCACAATCTCCAGTCAATCAAATAATACAATCCTCAGGGCCCAATTTCACCCTATCCTAATGTCTGGGGGGGGGGGAAGGTCAGTACTTTCTAGCCTTCTGGAAGGTTAAAGGCTAGGAGCCTGGCAGATTCCCAGGGGAAGTGTGTTCCACAGGACAGAGATACTATAGAAAAGGGACATTTCCAGAGTTCTACCACATGGCAACTTGTAAAGGAAGGGGCCTAGGATGTACACACTGTGGAACGGACAGATACCTACTTGTCCATTTAGAGTTTTAAAGCCCAATGCCATTTAGAGCTTTAAAGATGATAATCAGCCCATTGAAATGCACCTGGAAAGAAATTGGGAGCCAGTGTAGCTCTTACAGCAGTGGTATAAAATGACCAAACTGGGACACCCAGCACTATGCAGATCAATTGCACTTTGGATCATTCTGTGTGGTCTTCAAAAGAGCCACATGTACAACCAGGGCTTTGTCTTGTCATAGAACACCCAGAACGGAGTTCCGGCACCTTTTTTGGATGGAACCTTGTAGGGTAGGCAAGGCAGGTTGCATAATGTGTGTGAGTTCCGGCCTCTTTTTTTTTTTTCAAAAAAAGCACTGTGTACAACACATTGAATACTCAATTGGGAAGTGACTAGTATATGAGTGACCATGATCAAGGCCTTCCAGTCCAGGAAAAAGCACAAGACATATCTGTGCAAATGCTCTCCTAGCTACAACTTCCACCTGTTGCTTGAGCAGGAGCCACAAATCCAGGATGTCCTTCAAATTTTGGAGCAGTTCTGTCTGTGGAAGTGTTACCCCACTGAGATTCAAATATAATATATTACTAGGCTCGGGGAGCCAAAGCTATGCCACCTCAAAGCTATGCCATTTTGCTAAGGTTGAGTCAGAGCCAGGTCCTTCTCATCCAGTTCTACACAGGCTCCAGGCACTGGGTCAATACCAAAATAGTGTCACCTACCTGACCAAGGCTGAAAATGAAAAACTTGGTATCATTAGTATATTGATGATATTACATCCTGGGTCGTCAAATGATATCATTCAGTGGTTTCATGTAGACATTAAAAATGGGCAGCAAGAGCCCTAAGGCACCCACATTGCTAGGTGTTTTTCCCATCCCCACCTATAACACTGCCTGGGACCAGCGGCAGAAGAAAGAGGAGAACCACTGCAAAACAGCGACTCCTACTACTGGTCCTTGAAGCTGGTCCAGAAGGATTCCATACTGAATAGTATTGAAAACCTCTGAGAGATCCAGGAGGGCCAGGTTAGTCATACCACCTAAGTCCTGAGCCCTCCTGAGGTCAACCTCCAGTGCAAACAATGCCATCTCCATATTGTAACCCAGACTGAAAAAAGGTCCTGATAATCCACTGTATCTGAGAACTAACCATCCTCTCAAAACCTTCGTAAAAATGAATGCTTGAGACTGGACAGAAGCTGGATCCAAGAATCTAAGGATGGCCTCTTGGTAAGGGAGCACAGCACCACCTCCTTCAGACAAGTTGGAACCATCCCTTCCCACAAAAAGGCATTAACTACTGCTTGCACCCAATCACTGTATTGATGCTATCTGTTCCTACTGGCTTCTTCTTATGACTTAGGGATGGAGAATGTTTTTTAAAAAGTGATCAGCTGCTGTGTGTGTGTGTGTGTGTGTGTGTGTGTGTGTGTATTGGTGCGATAACAAACTTGATAGCCCCTTGACTCCTGATTTTGTTCATTTATGGCCCTTTTGGGTTTTCAAGTGATTAATGTGTTAATACAGCTTTGGGGAAAAATAATTGTTAAGAATGTAAATGTGATGCTGAATTACACTCCAAATAAAGGAAATTTGACATGTTATGAAGAACTCTGGCTCTACCAAGCCTGAGGTTCAGCTAGGGGAATCATCCTATAAAAATGGAAAGAAAACACTCCACATGCATAAATAATCATGCTGTTGGAAATGCAATACTTCATTAAAAAGTATTTTAGCAATGTCTTAAAGATAATTAGGCCATGGAAACAAATAACTATAGATATGAATTTAACTCTGGGACAAAATTTAGTATTTTTGGATGCCCACATTCTTTTGCACTATACATCAACAGTATTAAGGTAATTAGGTAGTCCTCAACTTATGATCACAATTGGGACTGGAATTTTGATTGCTAAGTGATGCAGTCATTAAGCAAGTCACCACATGACCAGACACAATAATTGTAACTATTTTAACCAGGGTTGTTAAGCAAATTATCATGGTTAAGTAAATCGAGCTTCCGCAATTGACTTTGTTGGAAGTCAGCTGGGAAGGTTCAAATTGAGATCACATGACTGCAGGAGTGGTGCGATAGCCATAATTTCGAGGACGGATCATAAGTCACTTTTCTGTGCCCATCCTAACTTCAAACCATCATTAAATGAAACGTCGTAAATCAAGGTCTACCTATAGATATTGAGAGTTGCATAACAGAAATGTATTCTCTAGGTCCTTATTACTAAGAGACTAGCCTTTGATACTGGAAAGACAAATGTATGGCTCCAATTACTCCATGCATTGAAAAGCTAATGTTACTTGTGACTTTGGAACAAGATGTTTAGAGATACAGATTATGTACAGTATGGACAGGGCTTTTTTTCTCATAGAATGCGCAGAATGGACGTTCCAGCACCTTTTTGGGATGGAACCTTGTAGGGTAGGCAAGGCGAGTTGTATAACGTGTGTGAGTTCCGGCACCTTCTTTTTTTCTTTTTTTTAGAAAAAAAGCACTGAGTATGAATAATTACAATGAAATAAAACAATCCTTTGCTGTTATTTAAAACTTCTATTTAACTGTCTGTCTATTGGTCTATCCATTCATTCCTTAAATTAACTGTAGATGCATTGTTTACTTCTTGTTGTTTCTTTTTTGTAATGGTTTTATTCTTTTATCTTTTGTTTTATTAAATAAAACAATAGCACAAAAATATTATTTAAAAACTGCAGAGGTCAAATAATTTAGTTAAGAGATGCATTTCTAGTGAATTTTTGAATTATATTTACATTATATGAATGAAAATGGAGCTATATGGTCTATAATATATTAAAAGACTTAGTTGTATATTTATACTATGAAGATCTGACTTTATTTTTCATGTCAAGACAAGACCCTGAATGGGATGTACCATTGACAGATAGCTGAAGTGGCTGACATTAAGAAATCCTACCAATAGCTGGAAAAGGCTAGTCTAAAAGACAGCACTGAAGCTCTGATCATAGCACAAGAACAGGCACTCAGCACCAGATCCATAGAAGTAAGAATTTACTACACTAGACAGTATTCAAGGTGCAGCCTATGCAGAGGGGCCTCAAAGACAGTCCAACACATAGTGGCAGGGTGTAAGATGCAGGCAGGAACAGCATACATCGAATAGCACAGCCAAATAGATGGCTATCAGCTAGACCCTCCCAAATTGAAATGGAGCTTTTGGTGGAAAATGGAAGAAAAGGTTGGTCCCTTATTTCCAGCTGCTGCTATTTAAGGCAAGCCTGGTTTACGTAAGGCTTGCCTTATCCACCATGATTTAAATACGAATGTGAGGGCCGATCTAATATTCATGAATGGACTGGGTTCCAGAAGGCTTTTGGATGCAAATCAAATCAATCAATAGATCATGTTCCAAATCACTTCTAATAGGGCTTAGGACAGGGGTGTCAAACTCGCAATGTCATGTGACATGTTGCGAAGTATCATGACTTTTTTCCCATTGCCGGCAAAAAGGTGTGCATGGTTTCGCCATGACGCATCTGGCCTGTGGGCCGGCAGTTTGACACCCCTGGCTTAGGAGATGTGTTTTCTCCATTGTGGCACCTATCCTACAAAATAGCACTTTTTCATAATTCGGATGGCCCCAACCCTATTAACTTTCCATAGGGTCTTGAAGACATGGATTTTCCCTTAAGCATTGGGCCAAGATATTAATTTAACAAATGTATAAGGTTGGCTAGGTGTTTTTCTTTTCCAAATATTTTATTAGGAGCCTCACGTCCATTATACTGTTATAGATACTTAAGTTTTTGTTTTTACTTTTCTGTTATGTTATTGGCACAATACCCAGAGAGAGCTGTTCAGTTTTAACATAGGTGGCCTCTTTGACCCCTCTTTCAAAGCAGCAGTCCTCTTTCAACAGAGGGGGAGGGATATGACATCATCTCCTGTCCTATCTCCTGTCTACAACACAGTCCTTTCAGCAATTCCAAGAAGGCTCCACACCCATTTGCACTACTCAGGTGACCCTGAGGACACAGATAAACCTCCAAATGGCCTCAATGACTCTCTAAAAGAATGCAAATGACCAGCTGTCTGCAAGGAGTATAAATCCTGCCATTCCCCACCATCCAGTCAGAGCTGAAGAAGTTTCTTGGATAAGAAGTGAAACATCTTCAAAGAAAAACAAGAAGGTCCAGCTGCCTCTTGAAAAAGCACCTTTGGAAATACCACAAGAACCTTGCCAGAGCTGATTTATTAACTAAGAAATTGGAAGACTAATAAAGCAATTTTCATCTGAGTGCTTCTACAGATTACTATTAAAAAAAATAGAAGAAAATGGGATTCCATTGCTGCCTATTTAGATAACTGAAAAGGAAATACTGGGCCACTTCCAGCATTTTAAGATGATCCTGTGAGCAAATGAAGATCTAGTAATCACTACTACACTATTTACCATAGGAAACATTTTCTAATACTAAGCTACACTCCTGGGACTCAAAACTGAAATTTGAATTTGAATTGCAGAATCATTCTCTGACCTACTGAGAAAATGAAGGCTGGTGGCCTGGGCCTCCGCTGACCTGTATTCGTTGGAAACAGAAGAATGATATGGACGTTACTGGGGTCAACCCAATGAGAATGAGGTTAAAGTGGAATCTCTGATGTATTTGCATAAGATAGATGACTTAACCTTAATATTCACAATAGATACGCCAGCCGATTAATAAGACACATTTCGCTTTAGCTGGAAACTTGTCCTATGGCCTAATTATGAGCTATTTCATACTTCAGAGAAATGAAGATTTGATTTATACAGTTATCATATGTGATTAAATCACCAGAGGTAGAGAGGAGTAATTTTCTGAGCTTTTTTTCCTTGTGTATTTCTAAAGAGAGAATGACTTTTCTTTGTTAAGTTATTTTTTCTATCTTCACTCTCTGCATTTCTTCTAGATTTTTAAAAAATACATTTATTTAAAATATTGATATTTCAACTTGAAGGGTAGCTTCAAAATCTAGTATGAACATTCTAAGACCTCTAATGAACCATTCTGTTATCCCTCAGGACAGAACTAGCTTCAATGATTTCATGAAGAACTGAGTCCGAAAAATGCCTTCTTTTTCTGGCAAAATCCTAAACCTTTGAATCATTGTGTTCTTTAGCCATTTCTTTTCTGTGGTGGAGTAAATAGCTAGAGAATATCAGAAAATCCTCAAATGAAAATAAAAAGAAAACATTGACAGTATCAAATAGATTCCTTTTATTACATTGCAGTAACATTGTTCTATGTAGATGGTATCATAATGTCAAGTCATTTTTTAAATTAGATTTACATGGCTCTTCTCCTTCTGTCTAAATATGGTTGATGGGCTATTTGAAATCAATTCCTTTATAATAATTATTTAGCCAATATATTTCCTGGTAAATAATTCAGAGCTGATTATACCAGTAGGAGTGTATTTGATTTCTGCTCTAGAGATGCTGCAAGCATTTGCTAATGCAGTCCCTGTGTTGGCATGAGCTGGTAGCCTTGGGGACCAAAAGGTCGAAGCAAAGAATATGTTGTAGAAAGGCTATGACTTCACTAGCATGCCCAACTCCTTCAAATCTTGATTCTGTCGCCATGCAAACAGCCCAATTTTATGAGACAAAAACAATGAGTTAGAGGGGGAACCTCATTCTGCCTACATACATGTACTTACAGAACCATGACAAAAGATGCCTCATTCTACTGCTTGTCAAAGCACAAATGCAATCATGTGTTGTAAATTTCCATCTAGGAATGTAGATTCCTTTACTCAGATGATACGGCTTCAGGCAGGGTGTTATTTCATTTTCATCTTACAAATTGAGCATACAAAGAGGAACTTATAATGGGAATTTTAGTGAAAGGGGTCAGTGATTTTAAAAGACAGCAACATTTCATAGCAAATCCTCAACTGCTAGCATTTTTGTTTATTCATCAGACTTATATACTCCAAGAATAGAGAATAGAAAACATGATAAAAATACAATGAAAATGCAAATTGGCTACAGCCTTCCTTTCAACTATCAAATAGTATCAGCTAGTATAAGGCAGTATCAGTTTTCAAAAACCCTGTGGAATAAGCCCATCTTGATAGCCTTTTGAAATAAAGCAAGTTACTATCAATCCAACCGAGGTTGTAGTATTGCAATGCATGGGGCTGCCCTTGAAGGTAACTGTTGAATGCAGCAACAGAAGCAGTTATAAGAATGCTTTGGTATGCCCATGTGATACCATTGCTTCATTATCTGTACTGATTGCCAGTAAAGTTCTGGGTGCAATGCAACGTTTGTTTATCATCTATAAAATCCTTCATGACTATGGGATAAGTTTTTTGAGAGATGCTTTTTGAGTAACTTCAGCTCCCCAGTATCATTTATTGGGACCCAGGAAGATGTCTTCTCTGGTGCAGTGCCTGCTCTCTGGAATAATATTCCCCCAGAGATCTGTGTGGCTCAACCCCAGGGGTCTTCAAACTTGGCCCTTTTATGACTTGTGGACTTCAACTCCCAGAATTCCTCAGCCAGCATGCCTGGCTGAGGAATTCTGGGAGTTGAAGTTCATAAGTCATAAAAGGGTCAGGTTTGAAGACCCTTGCTCTACCCCAATGTTGTTCCAAAAGTCTTTGAAAGTTTGTCTGTTGTCCCAGCCTTGAGGCTAAGGGTTTGTGAAACCCTGTTAGTGGTGGGTTTTTGATGTGGGGATTTACAGGATATGGTTATCTGGATAACTTAGATTCTCTATTGTTTTTTCAAATTTTAAATTATGAGCTGTGCAATCCTTCTGGAGGCAAGTGGCCTCTAAAGCTAAATAGCACCACCAACACTAATTGATAAAATCACCATCAATCAATTGTAAAAGACAGTTTTACTTGGAACAGCTTACATTCTTATGAAGATACCTTTAATACTACCAAACATCCTCATCTGCCTATCCCAAGTCCTTGGGAAGGACTCAATAGGTGGATAAAAATGTCAAACCCAGTCTAAACATCTGGCTGGCTGCGCAACAAACCATGATAATCTCATTGCGTCATCAGATAATCGCCCGGCCACCCTCTTCAGGGTGACCCGCTCTCTCCTTCAGTTGAGGGGGGGGGACCCCCTGGTGGGGAGGGCCGAGGATTTTGCTCAATATCTGTATGACAAAGTCGCTCGGATCCGAGAGGGTTTAGACTCTGACTGGGTGGCCCCGGGGGAGGAGATGGGAGCAGGTCTTGAGACTATTATATGGGAGGAGTTTGACTCTGTGGCTCCCGAGGACGTGGACAGGATCCTGGGGAGGCTGAATGCAACCACATGTTTACTGGATCCGTGCCCCTCCTGGCTGGTACTGGCGGCCCGGGAGGGTACACGAGCCTGGCTCCAGGGAATTATAA